>NW_026908098.1:67500-74861 GCF_033978785.1 Entelurus aequoreus | reverse complement strand
ACAAATATTCTTCATCGAAAAAACAGAAGCTAAAATGAAGAATTAAATTAAAATTTATTTATTATTCTTTATAATAAAAAAAATAAATTTACTTGAACATTGATTTAAATTGTCAGGAAAGAAGAGGAAGGAATCTAAAAGGTAAAAAGGTATATGTGTTTAAAAATCCTAAAATCATTTTTAATGTTGTATTTTTTCTCTAAAATTGTCTTTCTGAAAGTTATAAGAAGCAAAGTAAAAAAATTAATGAATTTATTTAAACAGGTGAAGACCAAGTCTTTAAAATATTTTCTTGGATTTTCAAATTCTATTTGAGTTTTGTCTCTCTTAGAATTAAAAATGTCGGGCAAAGCGAGACCAGCTTGCTAGTAAATAAATAAAATTTAAAAAATAGAGGCAGCTCACTGGTAAGTGCTGCTATTTGAGCTATTTTTAGAACAGGTCAGCGGGCTACTCATCTGGTCCTTACGGGCTACCTGGTGCCCGTGGGCACCGCGTTGGTGACCCCTGCACTAGGAGGTCAACTTAACCAATACATTCATATCGGCTACTCTAGTTGATCTGACATTGAAACGGAAAAGCCAACTTCTTGCACACAAAGACAGCCCTCCTCCCTCCCCCTCGCAACACTGATAAGGAAGATTTGGGGGTTTGGTTTCACATTCCTGACGGTTTAAGACACTAAACAGACAAGCTGAAGACAAAGAGAGACTGGTAGAATATACAAAGGAAAAGTACTAGCTACTCTAAACATGTAAAAAGAAATAACTCTTAAACATATATGCATCCTCCACACTACCTGCTGCCACCTTCTGGTATGGAGTATTACACGGTTACAGCTCTATACAGCACAGGCACTAGACAACGGCACATTATTATAATTATTGATTTGCATAAGATTTGCAAATACAAAATTTTGTTTTTTACTCAATATGACAGTCATGTTCTTAGAATCCTGAGATAATGCGAAAAAAGCAATACAAATTTATTCCAACATAACTTTAAAAACAAACATGCAAAATGTCTAATAATGCCTTGAATAATGTGACTTTGTGAGTTTTACTAAAAAAAAATACTTTGTAAGGTTTGCAAAGACATAAATTAGGTTGTTTTACTCAATATGACAGTACAACTGTCATACTAAATATGAAAGTTATATAAACATAACTCCAAAACCAAACATGAAATATGTCTAAAAATGCCTGAAATAATGTATCTGTGAGTTTTAAGACAAAAGCTGTCTTTGATCCTACCAAGAAGAAGGCTTGTAAAACTCCACTGTGTAGGATGGGAAGCAACAAGAAGGTGTTCTGTTTCTTTGATGTATTGTAATCCACAGAAAGATTTTGTCTTGGCCCGAGAACTACAAAGCGGAGAGAAAGCAGGACCTGCCCAAGTTCCAGGCACCTCTTCTTTGAACTCTTTTACAACCTTTTCTTTGAACTCTTTTATCAATCAATCAATCAATGTTTATTTATATAGCCCCAAATCACAAGTGTCTCAAAGGGCTGCACAAGCCACAACGACATCCTCGGTTCAGAGCCCACATAAGGGCAAGGAAAAACTCACAACCTTTACGACCTTTTCTTTGAACTGTTTGTAATCAAAGGCGATGGCTGTTTACGACCCCCCTCCCTTAGAAACAGCTGTTGCCATGTAATCAGGGAAAGTCCAAATAAAAGAGGAGGCGTACAATCTTTCGTCAGAGCGTGTTGGGAGACTGTGCAAGAGTACAGCCCAGACGTTTCTCCTCATTGAGCCAAATTTAATTCTGTCTCTGTTTAATTCCTTGCTTCTTGTCTTGTTTAATAGATGTCATCAGTGTTTGAACCTGACAGTTATTGATACATAACTCCTAAACCATACATGCAAAATGGCTAGTAATGCCTGAAATAATGTATCTTTGTGAGTTTTATAAGAATCATAAGATTTTGTAAGGTTTGCAAATACAAAATGTTGTTTTTTACTCAATATGACAGTCATGTTCTTAGAATCCTGAGATAATGCGAACGAAGCAATACAAATTTATTCCAACATAACTTTAAAAACAAACATGCAAAATGTCTAATAATGCCTGGAATAATGTGACTTTGTGAGTTTTATTAAAAAAAATGTCTTTTGTAAGGTTTGCAGAGACATAAATTAGGTTGTTTTACTCAATATGACAGTATAACTGTCATACTAAATATGAAAGTTACATAAACATAACTCCAAAACCAAACGTGAATGTGGAAGTTGCTTCCTAGCAGTCAACAGATGATTAGATTAACACGTACCACCTGTGAAATCTAATCACCTGCCAGCTGTGTCTCGCCGTCAGCACTGCCACGCCCCCGTCTGATGGTGCTCTGTCCTCAGCACCATGGACAGAGGCGGTGACCTTTGCTCCTGCAGACAGCGCTGGCCACGCCTCCCTCCACAATGAAATATGTGTAAAAATGCCTGAAATAATGTATCTATGTGGGTTTTAATAGAACACCCGAGTGTTTCTGTAAGGTTTCGAAATGGTGTTTTTACTCGATATGACAGTATAACTGTCACGCTCAATATGACAGTTATTTACGGCACACCAGACAATATCTCACGCCGTGGCACAGTGGTTGAAAAACACCGCTCTATTCCTTTTCTTTCCGTCGCTCCTGGAAGAAGTCCACCTTTTCCCCCCCAGGGAGTGTTTGTTGGGGTGTGAGGTGAGGCTGGAGGCAGTGGTAATTGGAGTTTGTCAGAGGGCACCAGCGGATGTTTATCTCTTCATGTTGGAGTTGATGTATAGCTGCTCCTCGGTGTGTGCTTGCTGGGAAAGAACGCCAGTCAATCGAGGGTCCTCTCAAGGGATGCGGGTGCTTAACGACAGCTCTTCCACTAATCATGCCTGCATTCATTAAATGGGGACCTTTTTAATGCACCTGCTCCGATATTCTCTTGTCTTCTTAAAGGGGAACTGCCCTTTTTTTTGGTGGGCGGGGGGGGGGGGGGTATTTAGTCTATCATTCACAATCATTTATGTAAGACAAGAACACATACGTTTTTGTCGCAAAGTCACTGTCATGATGTTTTAGTTATGTTCTGTTAGTTTAACTCCAGGAGTTCCTGTTTTTGTGCACTCTTGTTTGTTTTGGTTGCCATGGTGGCATAGGATTTTCACCTGCCGCTGGTGTACAGATGCTCACCTGGCTCTAATCAAGAGACTATATAAACCGCATTTGCCAGTTAGTCGGCCTGGCGTCGTTGCTCATTTCAGGTCTGATTCTATAGTTATGCTAGTTATTGGTTTCATGCCACAGTTTCATGTTGTTCCATGCCATAGTTCATGTTAGTTGTTTCATGCCACAATTTCATAGTTGTTCCATGCCAAAGTTCATGTTAGTTGTTTCATGCCACAGTTTCATAGTTTTTTCATGCCATAGTTCATGTTAGTTGTTTCATGCCACAGTCTCATAGTTGTTCCGTGCCATAGTTCATGTTAGTCGTTTCATGCCACAGTTTCATAGTTGTTCCGTGCCATAGTTCATGTTAGTTGTTTCATGCCACAGTTTCATAGTTTTTCCGTGCCATAGTTCATGTTAGTTGTTTCATGCCACAGTTTCATAGTTGTTCCGTGCCATAGTTCATGTTAGTTGTTTCATGCCACAGTCTCATAGTTGTTCCGTGCCATAGTTCATGTTAGTTGTTTCATGCCACAGTTTCATAGTTGTTCCGTGCCATAGTTCATGTTAGTTGTTTCATGCCACAGTCTCATAGTTGTTCCGTGCCATAGTTCATGTTAGTTGTTTCATGCCACAGTCTCATAGTTGTTCCATGCCATAGTTCATGTTAGTTTTTTCAAGCCACAGTTTCATAGTTGTTTCATGCCATAGTTCATGTTAGTTGTTTCATGCCACAGTTTCATAGTTGTTCCGTGCCATAGTTCATGTTAGTTGTTTCATGCCACAGTCTCATAGTTGTTCCATGCCATAGTTCATGTTAGTTGTTTCATGCCACAGTCTCATAGTTGTTCCATGCCATAGTTCATGTTAGTTGTTTCATGCCACAGTCTCATAGTTGTTCCGTGCCATAGTTCATGTTAGTTGTTTCATGCCACAGTCTCATAGTTGTTCCGTGCCATAGTTCATGTTAGTTGTTTCATGCCACAGTCTCATAGTTGTTCCGTGCCATAGTTCATGTTAGTTGTTTCATGCCACAGTTTCATAGTTGTTCCGTGCCATAGTTCATGTTAGTTGTTTCATGCCACAGTCTCATAGTTGTTCCATGCCATAGTTCATGTTAGTTGTTTCATGCCACAGTTTCATAGTTGTTCCATGCCATAGTTCATGTTAGTTGTTTCATGCCACAGTTTCATAGTTGTTCCGTGCCATAGTTCATGTTAGTTGTTTCATGCCACAGTCTCATAGTTGTTCCATGCCATAGTTCATGTTATTTGTTTCATGCCACAGTTTCATAGTTGTTCCATGCCATAGTTCATGTTGTTCGTTTCATGCCACAGTTTCATAGTTGTTCCATGCCATAGTTCATGTTAGTTGTTTCATGCCACAGTTTCATGTTGTTCCATGCCATAGTTCATGTTATTCGTTTCATGCCACAGTTTCATAGTTGTTCCATGCCATAGTTCATGTTAGTTGTTTCATGCCACAGTCTCATAGTTGTTCCGTGCCATAGTTCATGTTAGTTGTTTCATGCCACAGTTTCATAGTTGTTCCGTGCCATAGTTCATGTTAGTCGTTTCATGCAACAGTTTCATAGTTGTTCCGTGCCATAGTTCATGTTAGTCGTTTCATGCCACAGTCTCATAGTTGTTCCGTGCCATAGTTCATGTTAGTCGTTTCATGCCACAGTTTCATAGTTGTTCCGTGCCATAGTTCATGTTAGTTGTTTCATGCCACAGTTTCATAGTTGTTCCGTGCCATAGTTCATGTTAGTTGTTTCATGCCACAGTTTCATAGTTGTTTCATGCCATAGTTCATGTTAGTTGTTTCATGCCACAGTTTCATAGTTGTTCCATGCCATAGTTCATGTTAGTCGTTTCATGCCACAGTTTCATAGTTGTTCCATGCCATAGTTCATGTTAGTTGTTTCATGTCACAGTTTCATAGTTGTTCCATGCCATAGTTCATGTTAGTTGTTTCATGCCTCAGTCTCATAGTTGTTCCATGCCATAGTTCATGTTAGTTGTTTCATGCCACAGTCTCATAGTTGTTCCGTGCCATAGTTCATGTTAGTTGTTTCATGCCATAGTCTCATAGTTGTTCCGTGCCATAGTTCATGTTAGTTGTTTCATGCCACAGTTTCATAGTTGTTCCGTGCCATAGTTCATGTTAGTTGTTTCATGCCACAGTCTCATAGTTGTTCCGTGCCATAGTTCATGTTAGTTGTTTCATGCCACAGTTTCATAGTTGTTCCATGCCATAGTTCATGTTAGTTGTTTCATGCCACAGTTTCATAGTTGTTCCATGCCATAGTTCATGTTAGTTGTTTCATGCCACAGTTACATAGTTGTTCCATGCCATAGTTCATGTTAGTTGTTTCATGCCACAGTTTCATAGTTGTTCCATGCCATAGTTCATGTTAGTTGTTTCATGCCACAGTTTCATAGTTGTTACATGCCATAGTTCATGTTAGTTGTTTCATGCCACAGTCTCATAGTTGTTCCATGCCATAGTTCATGTTAATTGTTTCATGCCACAGTCTCATAGTTGTTCCGTGCCATAGTTCATGTTAGTCGTTTCATGCCACAGTCTCATAGTTGTTCCATGCCATAGTTCATGTTAGTTTTTTCAAGCCACAGTTTCATAGTTGTTCCATGCCATAGTTCATGTAAGTTGTTTCATGCCACAGTTTCATAGTTGTTCCATGCCGTAGTTTATGTTAGTCGTTTCATTCCACAGTTTCATAGTTGTTCCATGCCATAGTTATGTTAGTTGTTTGTTTCTTGCTATGCTATAGTTTATGCTAGTCGTTTGCTTCACGCTGATGTCACGCAACCCTCTACGTAAGTCTTGTTTATTTCATGCCACAGTTAAGAGAGTTTTTGCCTGTTATTTTGTAGTTAGATTAATAAATATGTTCCTACCGGCAAGCCTCGTCCGGAATAGTCCGTTTGCATCCCGGGAGAACAAACCTCGCAGTAAACTGTGAAAACCCTCTTATGACAGTCACCAGCCTTGGCGTCACTATAGACCAGTGTTCTTCAACCTTTTGTGAGCCAAGGCACATTTTTTTCATTAAACAAGTCCAGAGGCACACCATGTTAGAATAATTATGTGTTAGTTATCACACAACTCTTATGCTTAAAGGCCGTTGCTATAGTTATTAGCTATTGTGCTCAAGTTGTACTTTTCTATGAGAGCAGCCAGCATGGACGAATAGAACAGACAAGTCATTGTATTGTCTGCTCGCGGAAAACAAACATCCTAATCTACGATTTGACTCCCTCGAATGGCCTTGACGCTGTGAACAACAGGAGCAGGCTGTTCTGAAAACACCCTCAAGGACACCTCAATGATGGACGCTTTTGACCTCCCTCCCTCCTCAACGACACCTGGAGGCGAACCTCAGTCTATGAACATTACATCATCACACCCAAGACAATGGGCACATACACACCCCCCTTCCCCCACCCCACGCCTTCACCACCGCTTGTTTCCCCTCGGGGTGATGGATGGCTGGCAGCGCTTCATAGCAGCAGTCGACCTCCAGGGTCACCCCCCCCCCCCCCCCCCCCCCCCCCCCCCCCCCCTCTGTTGCGAGTTGACGTGATTAAATGTAACGTGTTTATGTGTGCATTGCATGGAGGTTTTTTCCCACTCCAGACTCGGCCCCGTTAGGAGCCCAGTCTAGATTGTATTTTTTCACTCATCTTCTTCCTGAGCGTTTTACCTTTTTCTTATCTTTTACGGGGCGCCTTTGGCGACCCAATCAGCGTTCCTGTTCTGTAACCCTGTACACTGTTTGTTTGTCTAATCTTGAACGGGTTTGTGCTGAAAACATAGTTTTGTTGTACTAGTGCAATGACAATAAAGTCCTATCCTATCCTATCCTGTCCTATTCTATCTGTGCAAGGACAAAACTTGTCATCAGTCACGGCATATGAGGGGTTGCCTCGCCGCAGATATTTTGTTTGTCTTAGCCCACTAACAGCCAAGGACTTCAAGGACCTCAACGAATATAAGACGACAGCACGCAGAGGAAGCAGAGACAAGGCAATCACAAGGCCCCCAGCACATTCCGTCACGTATTGTGCGTACTGGAAGCTGCTTTGCATGAAATGTGTGGCCACTCCTTTTAGAGGATAAATAGATAAATAGAGGAGCATGTGGGCTGGACTTTAGAGCGTAGGTTGTTTCTGTAACTAGAGTACAGCCCAA
>NW_026908098.1:60000-62500 GCF_033978785.1 Entelurus aequoreus | reverse complement strand
TTTTATTTATTATGTTTTTTTCGTTTGCAGTACTGTACAGTATTTGTTTTTTCGTTTCTTATATATGTTCTAAGGCTGTAAAACTCCTAATCACACACTTTATAAACCTTTCTCAGACAGGCATTAACATTTTCTCACATTTCTCTTGTTTAAACACTCTCAAAGTTCAAACCTTAGTGGATAAAAAAGAAAAAAAGTATTAAAGAATGAAACCAAAGGTTAAAACCTGTTTTAGGCCAAAACATTTATTTGATAAGTGGTTCGGAAAATGAATGAATGAATATTTAAACGTCCCTCCATCCATTTGCTTCCGCTTTATCCAGGGCAAGGTATGAACATTTTCCTATGAAAATAAAAATATGATAGCTTTTAGAAAAAATTCAACTAAGACCGGTTTTGTCCTGGTTGAGCTGCGCAAAAATTCACAATGCAGTCAAAAAGTCAACCTATTGGTCCCGAGTCATCAGGAGACGATGCACAGGCGTGCATCATCAGCGTAACCGTGGAAACCGGAACCATGTCTCCTGATGACGTCCCCAAGAGGCAGCATGTAAAAGACTAAAAAGAATGGGACCTAACATTGAGCCTTGGGGAACACCCAGTGGGGGACATACAGTATATTCAAACTTGCATAAAAACATAGATGATTTAGAACTTTCTAAATCGGGGGTGTCAAACTCATTTTAGCTCAGGGGCCACATGGAGGAAAATATGTGCACACACGGGCCGGACTATTAAAATCGTGGCATTAAAACTAAAAAATAAAGACAACTTCAGATTGTTTTTCTTTGCCTTACTTTGGCCAAAAATAGAACAAACACATTCTGAAAATGTCACAATAAATATATAGAAAAAAATACTGGCAGCGATCCATGAAGGAAAGAAGAAAGTGAATGAATGTTTATATCTGAATACATTTAAATTAAATTGTTCTCTTTTGTATTATTTTTTTAATGAATGAAGTAACATTTATGACAACTTTTGTCCAAAACACAATATAGAATGTGAGATATAACAGGATGATGCCTAAATTCATCATTTGTTTTCAAAACGCTTACAAAAAAAGTGGGACCCCAAAAATTTACTGTGGGACCCCATTTTTATGACTTGATGGGGTCCCTGGTACCCCATTTTGAAAATTCCTAGCGCCAACACTGATGATGTCAGGCTCAAACACCGATGACATCTGTTAAACAGACAAGAAGCAAGGAATTAAACAAACAGAGACAGGATTCAATTTAGCTCAATGAGGAGAAACGTCTGGGCTGTACTCTTTGTACAGTCTTCCACCACGCTCTGACGAAAGGATTGCATGCCTCCTCTTTTATTTGGACTTTCCCTGATTACATGGCAACATCTGCTTCTAAAGGGAGAGGGGGTCGTAAACAGCCGTTGCCCTCGGTCACAAAACAGTTCAAAGAAAAGATGCCCGGAGGTGGCGTCAGGTCCTGCTTCCTCTCCGCTTTGTAGATCTCGGGTCAAGACAAGATGTTCCCGTGGATTACTATAGATCTGTCATGATCCGTGGCCGGATCATGTTTTGTTTAGTTATGTTCTGTTAGTTTTGGACTTCCTTAGTTCCTGTTTTGTGCACTTCTGGGTTTGTTTTGGTTACCATGGGTAGTAATTGGTTTCACCTGCCTCTGATTAGTGTTCGGCACGTTCACCTGCTGCCGAGCACTAATCAGAGAGCTATTTATTCACGTTGCTCGGCACACTCGGTCTGGCGTCATTGTTTGCTGCGAGCAACAGGCACGAAGGTTCATGTCTTGTTTCTATGTCCTTGAGTCCTATGATAAGTTTGTACCTTAGCGTCACGTGCAACCTTTGGTTTGCTTTCTGTTTTTCGGTATGTGTTATGATTTGCGAAGATGAAATCATATCCTACCTTCGCGCTGTCGTCCGGAGTTGTCCCTCTGCATCCCAGGAGAACAACCCCGCTGTAAGCTGCGATCCACACCGTGACAAGATCAAAGAAACAGAACACCTTCATGTCGCTTCCCATCCTACACAGTGGAGTTTTGCAAGCCTTTTGCTTGGTAAGATCAAAGACAGCTTTTGTCCTCTCACGAAAGGATTGCACGCCTCCTATTTTATTTGGACTTTCCCTGATTACATGGCAACAGCTGTTTCTAAAGGGAGGGGGGGTCGTAAACAGCCGTTGCCCTCAGTCACAAAACAGGTCAAAGAAAAGATGCCTGGAGCTTGCGTCAGGTCCTGCTTCTTCTCCGCTTTGTAGATCTCGGGACAAGACAAGATCTTCCTGTGGATTACGATACATCAAAGAAACAGAACACCTTCATGTCGCTTCCCATCCTACAGAGTGGAGTTTTGCAAGCCTTTTGCTTGGTAAGATCAAAGACAGCTTTTGTCCTCTCACGAAAGGATTGCACGCCTCCTATTTTATTTGGACTTTCCCTGATTACATGGCAACAGCTGTTTCTAAAGGGAGGAGGGGTCGTAAACAGCCGTTGCCCTCTGTCACAAAACAGGTCAAAGA
>NW_026908098.1:5000-55000 GCF_033978785.1 Entelurus aequoreus | reverse complement strand
TAAAGTAGGCTCCTCCTCTCCGAAATGGGTGTGCCCGTGTGTACAGGAAGTGATGTCATCAAAATAGAGGCGTTTGCAAATGGAGGTTTCACTCAATAGTAAAAGATTGTACTCCTTGAACACGATATAAAGTGCTTGACAGTGCTGTGTCTCACACACAAACACACCCAGGAGGCCATGATTCAACTTTCTACTTATTAAAAAAGCAGAAACAACAACTGAACTGTCCTCAGTTGTCGCCGCCATGCCGACACGCACACACATTGTCACTCGGAAGGGAGGTGAAGGGTGAGACGTTGTCAACAACGCCGTGGATAAACCACACTTCCATTGTCCTTTGCTCTTTTTTTGGACTCGTATAGAGCTAGCTACACTAGAAAAATGTCAAAAAGGCTAAGAAAAAACACTTAAAAATCAAACAAAATAGTACAGTAGCTAACGCCCAAAATGGAAGCCTTTAATGGATTGAATCCATTTAATTTAAGGAGTTAAATGAGCTTATTTAAATTAAAGAGTTAAATAAATGTATTTAAATTAATGAGTGAAATGAGCTTATTTAAATTAAAGAGCTAAATGTGCTTATTTAATTTAAAGAGTTGAATGAACTTATTTAAATTAAAGAGTTAAATGAACTTATTTAATTCAAAGAGTTAAAAAAACGTATTTAAATTAAAAAGTTAAATGAACGCATTTAAATTAAAGAGTTGAATGAACGTATTTAAATTAATGACTTAAAATTCCATCCATCCATTTCTACTTAAAATTAACTGATTTTAATTAAAGGGTTAAATAAGCTTATTTAAATTAAAGAGTTAAAATACCTCATTTAAATTAAAGAGTTAAATGAGCTTATTTAAATTAAAGAGTTAAATGAGCTTATTTAAATTAAAGAGTTCAATGTGCTTATTTAATTTAAAGAGTTAAATTAACTTATTTAAATTAAAGAGTTAAATTAGCTTATTTAAATTAAAGAGTTAAATGAACTTACTTCAATTAAAGAGTTGAATTAACTTGTTTGAATTAAAGAGTTAAATGAACTTATTAAAATTAAAGAGTTAAATTAACTTCTTTAAATTAAAGAGTTAATATAACTTCTTTAAATATAAGAGTTAAAAGAGCTTATTTCAATAAAGAGTTAAATGAACTTATTTAAATGAAACAGTTGAATGAACTTATTTCAATTAAAGAGTTAAATGAGCCTATTTCAATGAAAGAGTTGAATTAACTTATTTCAAATTAAAGAGTTAAATGAGCTTATTAAAATTAAAAAGTTAAATGAACTTATTTAACTTAAAAAGTTAAATTAGCTTATTTAAAGTAAAGAGTTAAATGAACTTATTTAAATTAAAGAGTTAAATTAACTTATTTTAAAAAAGAGTTAAATGAACTTATCTAAATTAAAGAGTTAAATGAGCTTATTTAAATAAAAAAGTTAAATGAACTTGATTAAATTAAAGAGTGAAATGAACTTATTTAACTTAAAGAGTTAAATTAGCTTATTTAAAGTAAAGAGTTAAATGAAGTTATTTAAATTAAACAGTTACATGAGCTTATTTAAATGAAAGAGTGAAATTAACTTATTTAATTTAAAGAGTTAAATGAAGTTATTTAAATTAAATAGTTAAATAAACGCATTAAAATTAAAGAGTTGAATGAGCGTATTTAAATTAAAGACTTAAATTTAACTTGTTTAAATTAAAGGGTTAAATAAGCTTATTTAAATTAAAGAGTTAAATGAACTTATTTAAATTAAAAAGTTAAATGAACTTATTAAAATTAAAGAGTTAAATTAACTTATTTCAATTAAAGCGTTAAATGAACTTATTAAAATTAAAGAGTTAAATGAACTTATTTCAATTAAAGAGTTAAATGAACTTATTACAATTAAAGAGTTAAATTAACTTCTTTAAATTAAAGAGTTAAATTAACTTCTTTAAATAAAGAGTTAAAAGAGCTTATTTCAATTAACGAGTTAAATAAACGTATTACAATTAAGAGTTAAATGCACTTATTTAAAAGGAAAGAGTTAGTTTCAGTGTAGTCTTTATTTGAAGGGACAATGCACAGAAACATTAAGCTCAAAGACAGATATGTTCTGTACCAGATTATAGCTAAATAGCTCATTTCCATCTGCAGTCCCTGGCTACCTAAATTAAAGGGATACAAAAATCATGCAGTAAAATTATGACAATAAAATCATACTATAGCATGTAATCAAATTAAGAATGAACGCATTTAAATTAAAGAGTTGAATGAACGTATTTAAAGTAAAGACTTAAAATCCCATCCATCCATTTTCTACTTAGAATTAACTTATTTAAATTAAAGAGTTAAATGAACTTGTTGAATTTAAAGAGTTAAATGTACTTATTTAAATGAAAGAGTTGAATAAACGTATTTCAATTAAAGAGTTAAATGAGCTTATTTCAATTAAAGAGTTAAATGAACTTATTTAAATGAAAGAGTTGAGTGAGCTTATTACAATTAAAGAGTTAAATTAACTTATTCCAATTAAAAAGTTGAATTAAATTGATTAGATTAAAGAGTTAAATTAGCTTATTTAGATTAAAGAGTTAAATTAGCTTATTTAAATTAAAGAGTTAAATGAGCTTATTTAAATCAAAGAGTTAAATGAACTTATTTAAATGAAAGAGTTGAATGAGCTTATTACAATTAAAGAGTTGAATTAACTTATTCAAATTAAAAAGTTGAATTTAATTGATTAGATCAAAGAGTTAAATTAGCTTATTTAAATTAAAGAGTTAAATTAGCCTATTTAAATTAAACAGTTAAATGTACTTATTTAAATGAAAGAGTTGAGTGAGCTTATTACAATTAAAGAGTTGAATTAACTTATTCAAATTAAAAAGTTGATTTTAATTGATTAGATCAAAGAGTTAAATTAGCTTATTTAAATTAAAGAGTTAAATTAGCCTATTTAAATTAAACAGTTAAATGTACTTATTTAAATGAAAGAGTTGAGTGAGCTTATTACAATTAAAGAGTTAAATTAACTTATTCCAATTAAAAAGTTGAATTAAATTGATTAGATTAAAGAGTTAAATTAGCTTATTTAAATTAAAGAGTTGAATGAGCTTATTTAAATTAAACAGTTAAATGAACTTATTTAAATGAAAGAGTTGAATGAGCTTATTACAATTAAAGAGTTAAATTAACTTATTCAAATTAAAAAGTTGAATTTAATTGATTAGATCAAAGAGTTAAATTAGCTTATTTAAATTAAACAGTTAAATGTACTTATTTAAATGAAAGAGTTGAGTGAGCTTGTTACAATTAAAGAGTTAAATTAACTTATTCAAATTAAAAAGTTGAATTAAATTGATTAGATTAAAGAGTTAAATGAGCTTATTTAAATTAAAGAGTTAAATGAGCTTATTTAAATTAAACAGTTAAATGAACTTATTTAAATGAAAGAGTTGAATGAGCTTATTACAATTAAAGAGTTAAATTAACTTATTCAAATTAAAAAGTTTAATTAAATTGATTAGATTAAAGAGTTAAATTAGCTTATTTAAATTAAAGAGTTAAATGAGCTTATTTAAATCAAAGAGTTAAATGAACTTATTTAAATGAAAGAGTTGAATGAGCTTATTACAATTAAAGAGTTAAATTAACTTATTCAAATTAAAAAGTTGAATTAAATTGATTAGATCAAAGAGTTAAATTATCCTATTTAAATTAAAGAGTTAAATGAACTTATTTAAATTAAACAGTTAAATGAACTTATTTAAATTAAAGAGTTGAATGAACTTATTTAAAAAAAAAAGTTAAATGAATTTATTTAAATGAAATAGTTAAATGCGCTTATTTAAACGAAAGAGTTAAATGAACGTATTTAAATGAATTTAATTTCATTTAAATGGCTGCACTGTGAGGCAATGCTTTTAATTGGACGATTCATTGGCTCACTTATTAATATTCATATATTAAATCCATTCATGTGAATCTGCCTGCGCTTTTATTGCCGGTAAGTGATTTGTGAGCGTGCGTTGACTGATGTAAGGCCAACTGCGTCGTGATGCAATTTCCGCATGTCCGTGATGAAATATAGCGTCTTCAAAATAAGCCACAAAAATACAGCGGGGGCCGCTTTTTAGCGTCCCTGATATATTTCCCAATTACCACTTCTGACGGGTCTATTTAAATAAAATACTTTTTATGGCCAAGAGTGTTTTTTTGTGTCTGCTGCTTAGTGCCCAGGATGCATTTGGAGATTAAAAAGCTTGCAGACACAAAGAGAGTGATGTGTTTTCTACATGTCTGCAGGACGCATCGTCCCCGGGTCCCTCGCCCTCCTCGGCAGGGGGGCCGAAGGTGGCCTCCATAACCTCGGAGCTGTTGGCCCACGCCAAGGTGCAGCTGCCTCTCAACATGTGAGTAGTTCTCCTTCCTGTTAACGACCCTATTTTCCTGACTATAGAGCGTTCCGGTATATAAGCCACGCCCACTACATTTTAGAATAAATAAACATTTTCCATATATGAGCCGCACCCGACTATAAGTCGCAGATATGTACGTTGTGAAATGAGGTATTTACGCAGAAAATGTAAATGTTAGAAGATTTCTTTCCATACACAAATGTAATCGACAACCCCTAGCTCAGTAAAGTATGATGAGGTGGAACAAAATGACGTCAACCGGAGTGGGGTTCGAACCCAGTACCTTGAATTCCAAGTCAACAGTCGTGACCACTGAGCTATCCTCGGTCTTGTGTAGAGGTGATTGTGTTCTATACACAAATGTAATCGAGGACTCCTGGCTCAGTAAAATACGATGGAGGGGGAACAAAATGCTGTCAACCAGAGTGGGGCTTGAACCCAGCACCATACTTTCCTAGTTAACAGTGTTAACCACTAGGTCATGTTTAAAGTAGATTTTAGTCCGTGCACAAATGTAATCAAGGATTCCTGGTATAGTAAAGTATGGTGGAGGTGGAACAAAATACTGCCAACCACAGTGGAGTAAATGTACTGTAAATGTTTGTAAATGTTTATATACGTACCTTGATTGTTTTCAAACGTCGTCTGTAACAAGGCAGTAAAACGGCGGATCAAACGAAACAGAATGACTAATTAGACTTACTGAGGAATTTGTGAAACTGAAACAATCCAAAGAGAACGCCGTCGTAAGTTAATAATACTGACACAGACGCTCGTAAAGGTGTCAGCATATCAGCTAATGCTAACGACGCTAGCTTACATTATGACATGGAAACACTCCTACAGACGCCATAGAATTGTTTTAGTTATATTGTAAAACTTGCAAACGTTGCTTGGAGCGATGAATGAAGACTCCATACGAGTAGAAACGCTATGGACGGTTATATTTTCGGTTTAAGGCATTTAAAAAAAAATTCAACCGGCAACACTTGCAGTGAACGAACTTGTCCAAAGATGGCGCCGTAGCACAAAAAACAACACACCTTTTCAATGTTTCTGCTTGTGTTAAAGGAAAACTATTGAAACACAAAACATTGGGGTTGTTAGCGAATAAAAATCTATGCACCGTTTTTATAAACCGTAGGGTTCAAAGCGGAGGAAAAGTAGCTGCTTATAATCCGTAATTTACGGTATATGATTCGTCAATCTATTCATTGACAAACACGACAACGAAAAGCTCAACTATCAACATTGCTTGGAGTAATAAATGAAGAATCCATTCGAGGAGAAACGCTGTGGACGATAAGAAGATGGAACGGCACTTGTACTTCCGGTTGAAAGCTCAGTTTGAACAGATAGTGCCATAGCACTAACAATAACACACTTTTTCTAGTGTATTTGCTAGTTTTTTTTAAATAATACTTCATCTGGTTGTCCGCGAAGGAAAAATACATAAATTTGCTGCACTGTTTTATAAGACGCGGGTTTCAAAGCGTAGGGAAAAAATGACGGCCTACAGTATGTGTTCAGCATTCTAAACAAGTGCAGTTCTCCTTTAAAGCATATTAAATAGACGAGACAGGTACCAATGTATATTCTGTATTGTATACTAAATTATTCATCCCTGCCTGTTTTTGGCGTTCTAAATATAAATATTTAAACATTTTTCCTGCATTATGCCCCAAACATATTGGCCATGTTCCACTTCTAAAAACCCCACATGATATATTCTTGGACTTTTCTTGAACATATTATTCCCTGAGTGCACTTGTTTTTTTAATGCAGTGACAGTTGAACCTCCAGTGGTTAAGACTGTTGACTTAGAATGAAAGGTACTGGGTTCGAACCCCACTCCGGTTGGCAGTATTTTGTTCCACCTCATCATACTTTACTGAGCCAGGGGCCGTAGATAACATTTGTGTATGGTAAGAAATCTACTCTTCACAAGACCGAGTCATGCTACTGTCGTACAAATCGTCTCGAAGTGTGGCCAAAATATAAAAGTGATTTCATGTAGGGGATACAGTGGAGCCTCCATTTATGAACCCCTCTATTTGCAAACTTTGACCAACTTTTAGATGAAGTCAAATGTCCTTCGATGCTTCTTCCATTCATTTTGTGTCACGCCTGCAGGCAAAAAGCAGGGCACAGCATTGTTGAGGAGGCGGAGCCCTCCAGTCACTTGCTGCACTACACTACTAGTCACTACTCAGTGCCTTTTCTGTGACTTTTCACCTTTTGGCAAGTTTTGCCCATTTTGCTAACTTAATATGAGTACCAAAAAGTCCAAGAACTCAACAGACCAGCGTGGAAAAGAGTATTGGAACTGCTGTGGAGTTGAAAAAAAAAAATAATAATATTTGCGAGGAGTACCTCTCCCATGTAATGTTAAAATAATTATTTAATAAACTTTTTTTATCCATTTACAATTAACCTATTTTATTTTAATTGTACCCAGGAGAAGTAATTGGTCAACGCTCTTTATTATTAACTTTATACTCCTATTCCCACCCACCTCAGGAATTACACTCACTCGCACACACGCCTACTCACAGGTAACCCCTGAGGTGGACTTCTAAATCTTCTAAACACAAGCCGGTGGATAGTCCTGTGGTTAAGACTGCTGACTTGGAATTAAAGGTATGGGGTTCAAACCCAGCTCTAGTTGACAGTATTTTGTTCCACCTCATCATACTTTAGTGAGCCAGGGGTTGTAGATAACATTTGTGTATGGAAATAAATCTACTCTTCACAAGACCAAGAATAGCCCAGTGGTTAAGACTGCTGACTTGGAATGAGAAGTACTGGGTACGAATCCCACTCCAGTTGACATTCTTATAGAACCTTTATTTAACCAGATAAGAAAACCCATTGAGATCAAGATCTCTTTCACAAGGGTTACCTGGCCAAGAGGTCAACAGCACATGTCACAGAGCAGTTTCAAAAATAATACATTAAGACATACATTTTAAAATACATAAGAGAACCGTAAAACAACAGAGATTCAGATCAGATTGAGAATAACAACAGATCTTTTGTTCCACCTCATCATACTTTACTGAGCCAGGGGTTGTCGATTACATTTGTGTATGGAAAGAAATCTTCAAAGCACAATAAGGAGGATAGTCCAGTGGTTAAGACTGCTGACTTGAAAATAAAGGTACAGGTATCAAACCCAACTCTAGTTGACAGTATTTTGTTCCACCTCATCATACTTTAGTGAGCCAGGGGTCATGGATAACATTTGTTTATGAAAATAAATCCGCTCTTCACAACACCCAGGATAGACCAGGGTTTAAGACTGCTGACTCGGACTGAAAGGTACTGGGTTCAAACCCCACTCTGGTTGATTGTATTTTGTGCTACCTTATCATACTTTACTGAGCCAGGAGTCATCGATTACATTTTGTGTATGAAAAAAATCTACTCTCCACAAGACCCAGGATAGCCCAGTGGTTAAGACTGTTGACTTGGAATGAGAGGTACTGGGTTCGAACCCCACTCCGGTTGACATTCTTTTGTTCCACCTCATCATACTTTACTGAGCCAGGGGTTGTCGATTACATTTGTGTATGGAAAGAAATCTTCTAAACACAAGAAGGATAGTCCAGTGGTTAAGACTGCTGACTTGGAATTAAAGGTGCGGGGTTCAAACCCAGCTTTAGTTGACAGTATTTTGTTCCACCTCATCATACTTTAGTGAGCCAGGGGTCGTAGATAACATTTGTGTATGGAACGAAATCGACTCTTCACAAGACCCAGGATAGACCAGGGGTTAAGACTGCTGACTCGGAATGAAAGGTACTGGGTTCAAACCCCACTCTGGTTCATTGCATTTTGTTCTACCTCATTATACTTTACTGAGCCAGGAGTCCTCGATTACATTTGTGTATGAAAAAAAATCCTCTCTACACAAGACCCAGGATAGCCCAGTGGTTAAAACCGTTGACTCAGATTAAAGGGTGCAGGGTTCGAATCCCGGTTGGGTTGACATGTGATTTGCAAAACTTGCTGGAGGCTTCAATGTGAGATATATTGTGACTGTGTCACTTCTCCCATGTAATGTTAAAATAATTATTTAATAAACTTTTTTTTTTTATCCAATTATAATTAACCTATTTCATTTTAATTGTACCCAGGAGAGGTCATTGGTCAACGCTCTTTATTATTAACTTTATACTCCTATCCCCACCCACCTCAGGAATTACACTCACTCATTCTCACAGGTAACCCCAGAGGTGTCATCATTGACCATTTGACAATGTATTTTGGATTATTATTATCTTTAGTGTTTACTTAATTTTTCAACTGTATGTTACTCAAACAACTAGCACATAACATTACTTTGTGTGGGGGAGAAGAAACACCCCACAATGTATGTCGTTTTGACGCCATACAGCCAAATTACTGATTCCCTGTATGGGGTTAGAACTCAGTACCCCTGTATTAGGAGCCCACACTGTTAACCATTGCGCTATCCTGGGTCCCGTTAAGGTTTGGTTTTCGCTCATATACAAATGTAATCAGTGAACTATGATCGAGGCGAAACAAACAACAAGATCTTCCAAGTTATGGATTTGAACCCAGTAGTACTGCGTGAGAGGCAGCGGTCTTAAACATTGAGCTATCCTGGGTCTTGTTGAGACAGGATTGTTCATAATATACAAATGCAGTCATTAAACTATGATAGGTGAAACAAAAAAATAGCTATACCAAGTAATGGATTGTAACCCAGTAATACAGAGTGAAAGGCAGCAGTCTTAACAATTGAGCTATCCTGAGTCCCATCATCACATGATTTTCGCTCATATACAAACGCAATCATTAAACTATGATAGGTGAAACAAAAAACTAGCTATTCCAAGTTATGGATTTGAACCCAGTTTTACTGACTGAGGCAGCAGTCTTAACCATCAAGCTATCCTCAGTGTTGTTGTTAGTGTAATCTTCTGGCTCATTCACTAATGTAATTGTGACGCCTGTCACTGTAAACTACGCTTGAGGTGGAACACAATTTTGAACCTAAGTTACATATCAAACCAATTGGGATTTCAACCCAGTACCCCTGTATTGGGAGCCCGCAGTGTTGACCATTGAGCTATCCTGGGTCCCATCAACACATGATTTTCGCTCATATACAAATGCAATCATTAAACTATGATAGAGGTGAAATGAAAAACTAGTAATACCAACTTATGGATATGAACCCACTTTCACTGACTGAGAGGCAGCAGTCTTAACAATTGCGCTATCCTGGGTCCCACCAAGACCTGATTTTCGCCCACATACAAATGCAATCATTAAACTATGATAGATGTAACAAGAAACTAGATCTTCCAAGTTACGGATTTGAACCCTGTAATAGAGAGTGAGAGGCAGCAGTTTTAACAATTGAGCTATCCTCAGTCTTGTGGTAAGTGTAGTCTGGCTCATTCACTAATGTAATCGTGACATCTGTCGCAGTAAACTATGATTGAGGTGGAACAAAGTTGTAAACCTAAGTTACGTATCAAATAAATTGGGATACAAACCCAGTACTCCTGCATTGGGAGCCCACAGTGTTGACCATTGAGCTAACCTGGGTCCCATCAAAACATGATTTTCGCTCATGCAATCATTAAACTATGATAGGTGTAACAAAACAACTAGCTATTCCAAGGTGGGGATTTGAACCCAGATTTACTGACTGAGAGGCAGCAGTCTTAACCATTGAGCTATCCTGAGTCTTCTTGTTAGTGTAGTGTGGCTCATTCACTTATGTAATCGTGACATCTGTCGCAGTAAACTACGATTGAGGTGGAGCAAAATCTTCAACCTATTGTTGATGTAGAAGATACTAATCATATTGTTGATGTAGATTATACACATCATATTGTTGATGTAGATAATACTAATCATATTGTTGATGTAAATAAACATTGATTGATTGATTGATAGATTATACTAATTATATTGTTGATGTAGATTATACACATCATATTGTTGATGTAGATGATGCTAATCATATTGTTGATGTAGATGATACAATCATATTGTTGATGTAGATCAGGGGTCACCAACGCGGTGCCCGCGGGCACCAGGTCGCCCGTAAGGACCAGATGAGTCGCCCGCGGGCCTGTTCTAAAAAAAAAAATTAAAAAAAAAACAACAAATTTTTAAAAATTAAATCTACCTAAAAACAACACAAGATACACTTTCAATCAGTGCATCAACCCAAACAACCTCCCCCATGCACACTCATCCACACCCACTCACACAAAAGGGGTTATTTCTTTCTGCTACCAATATTCTGGTTCCCACAACATAGACAACACATCTGCAAGGGACACAGTCCCTGAACACAACATAGACAACACATCTGCAAGGGACACAGTCCCTGAACACAACATAGACAACACATCTGCAAGGGACACAGTCCCTGAAGCACACATGATTGTATAGGCTGCTGGTCCACTAACATTTTCATTAATTACTATTTTTTATGTAATTATTTTTATATTGTTTTACTTTCTTTTTTATCCAAGAAAATGTTTTTTATTTATTTATCTTATTTTATTTTATTTTTTAAAAAAGGGCCTTATCTTCAACAGACCAGGTTGTCAATGAAATTAGATTTGTTTAAAGGGTTTTTTAAACCAGGCCCAGTCCAGATAATGTCCAAGTCGGACTCAGCAACACACACCTTCATTCATGTACACAGAAAAAAATTAGGGAACACAACAGATTGCATATAATTTATAAACAAAATTACATTGTCAAAATAAGCATTTATGTACAGTCCAGATTATGTCCAGGTCACTCAAATTAGGAAACACAACAACAGATATCATATAATCTATAAACATAATTATACTTTCAAAATAAGCCTTTGAGGACTTCTCATCTTTTTTTAAACGTGTTTTGGCATCATTATCGTTTTCAACCATGTAACTTTCTAAAGTTAGAAAATACTGAATAAATGTTTTAAAGAAAGTAATACTAAGTGAATATCTGTTTTTGGCCTTAAAAATAAACATTTTACAGAGTACTATAATTAAATTGACTAAATCATGATTGTCAATGAACTCTCCTAAAATAACAGAAACCACATTAAGCTTCATAAACAAACCAATCCTTAAACACATTTTTTCAACTTCCACCCAAAACAAAGACACAATATGACAATACCAAAACAAATGCAGGGTGGATTCAGGCTCCTGACAACAAAATCGGCAATCATCTGACTCTGTCATATTCCATAATTTTAACATTTTCCCTGTGGGTAAGAAGTTATAAATAATTTTAATTTGAAAATAACGATTTTGCACATCGATAGTGGTTTTATAGATTAGTTTGAATATTGTATCCCATGGCAACGGGCAGTCAAAAAAGTCCTCCCATTTTCCATTTGTGTTGTATGAGGCAGCCTTCAAAGATTTCTTTATTAAATAAAAATTATATATTTTTCTATTTATTTTAGTTCCTTTTTGCCAACTAGAATTTCTTATTAGAGGTTTACAAACTAATAATTTAGTAGTTCCATAATTAATTATTTGTTTCCATCTTTTCCCAATTACTCCAGTTAGTTGATAAAATGAAAAGCTTGAGCAAGCATCACCATACATAGCTCTAAATTCATCATACTTCATAATTTTACCATTCTCATTGATAATATCATTGACAAAAATGATTCCTCTTTCAAACATATTTTTCCAAAAGAAAGGCTTTCCATCTACTACAATATTAGAGTTCATCCATATTAACTGCTGCAAAATATCGTCTCTTTTTTCTGGCACATAAAATTGAAAACACCACTATGAGTGGATTGTTTCCTTTATGAACCCCGCCATGTTTCCCAGCAGACTCTCTGGGAGGGGATCACTTGTAAAAAAGGATACAATTTCTTTTGATACAGTACATGTTTTTTGTCCAACAGGACATTTGTGTACCACTCAATGTTTAAATACATCTTTGGAACAATTGATGCTTTTAAAGACAGACACATAGCTTCAAGGTTGAGAAGTTTCAGGCCCCCACATTCATACTCTTTGTACAAAACCTTTCTTTTAATATTTTCTGGTTTGCCGTTCCAGACAAAATCGAAGACCCTCCGCTCATAAATCTTAAAAAAGTTTTGTGATGGAGCTGGAAATGACAAAAACAAATACATAAATTGAGGAATAATTAATAAGTTGGCAATAGACATTTTACCATACAAGGTTAGGGATTTCCCTTTCCATAATTACATAATTTTGTCCAGCTTTCTTAGTCGATTATCATAATTTACTGAGCCTAGATCTTCCAGATTTTCTGGGACAACAACACCAGGTATGTTAACTGGTCCATCTGTCCACAAAACAGGCACTTTGCATTCAATTCGAAAGGACGTTCCCTTTAGATTTCCGATCCTTCACATTTTACATTTATCATAATTAAGCTTAAGGCCAGATTGCTGTGAAAATATGTCCAAAAGATTAAGAAGGTTCCGCAAACAATGAGGAAAAATCTTATCTTTGTGAATCAGCCTTTTCTGACATGAACTTCATCAAGAACAAACACAGAACACGCCTCACTGATGCACATCTGCAAGACTCACTCAGAGTTGCAGTGTCAACTTACACACCAGAGTACAACACACTAGTTAACAGCATGCAATGCCAGGCTTCCCACTAACTGACAAAGAAACAGATAACAGATTTGGTGTCCAGTTCAAAGTGTGACATGATTTAAAAATTTGAGAGTTGACTTTTGTATTTTACATGAGTTATTATTTGTACAAACATGGTTCAAAGTAATTCATGATTTGTTAAAAAATGTTAGTGGCTAGCTAGTTAAAATGGGATATTGTGATTTCACAAGACTGTCTTAGAAGTGATCATTTGAAAATGTTCAATTTGAAAAATGTGCACTTAGAGAAAATATAAAAATAAAGTGTTGCATATTGATATTTATCTGTTTCTATATATATTTATTGTAAGAAATCATTAAGATGATCAGTGTTTCCACAAAGATAAATATCATTAATTATTAATAATAACAGAGTTAAAGGTAAATTGAGCAAATTGGCTACTTCTGGCAATTTATTTAAGTGTGTATCTAACTGGTAGCCCTTCGCATTAATCAGTACCCAAGAAGTAGCCCTTGGTTTCAAAAAGGTTGGTGACCCCTGATGTAGATGATACACAGCATATTGTTGATGTAGATGATACTAATCATATTGTTGATGTAGATGATACAAATCATATTGTTGATGTAGATCAGGGGTCACCAACGTGGTGCCCGCGGGCACCAGGTCGCCCGTATGGACCAGATGAGTCGCCCGCGGGCCTGTTCTAAAAAAAAAAAAAAAAAAAAAAAAAAAAAATTTAAAAAAATTATTTAAAAAAAAATTAAAAAAATTTAAAAAAAATTAAATCTACATAGAAAAAACACAAGATACACTTTCAATCAGTGCATCAACCCAAACAACCTCCCCCATGCACACTCTTCCACACCCACTCACACAAAAGAAGTTATTTATTTCTGATACCAATATTCTGGTTCCCACAACATAGACAACACATCTGCAAGGGACACATGATTGTATAGGCTGCTGGTCCACTAAAATTTTCATTAATTACTATTTTTTATGTAATTATTTGTATATTGTTTTACTTTCTTTTTTATCCAACAAAATGTTTTTTATTTATTTATCTTATTTTATTTTATTTTTAAAAAAAGGGCCTTATCTTCAACAGACCAGGTTGTCAATGAAATTAGATTTGTTTAAAGGGTTTTTTAAACCAGGCCCAGTCCAGATAATGTCCAAGTCGGACTCAGCAACACACACCTTCATTCATGTACACAGAAAAAAATTAGGGAACACAACAGATTGCATATAATTTATAAACAAAATTACATTTTCAAAATAAGCATTTATGTACAGTCCAGATTATGTCCAGGTCACTCAAATGAGGGAACACAACAACAGATATCATATAATCTATAAACATAATTATACTTTCAAAATAAGCCTTTGAGGACTTCTCATCTTTTTTTTAATGTTTTTTGGCATCATTATCGTTTTCAACCATGTAACTTTCTAAAGTTAGAAAATACTGAATAAATGTTTTAAAGAAAGTAATACTAAGTGAATATCTGTTTTTGGCCTTAAAAACAAAAACATTTTACCGAGTACTATAATTAAATTGACTAAATCATGATTGTCAATGAACTCTCCTAAAATAACAGAAACCACATTAAGCTTCATAAACAAACCAATCCTTAAACACATTTTTTCAACTTCCACCCAAAACAAAGACACAATATGACAATACCAAAACAAATGCAGGGTGGATTCAGGCTCCTCACAACAAAATCGGCAATCATCTGACTCTGTCATATTCCATAATTTTAACATTTTCCCTGTGGGTAAGAAGTTATAAATAATTTTAATTTGAAAATAACGATTTTGCACATCGATAGTGGTTTTATAGATTAGTTTGAATATGGCATCCCATGGCAACGGGCAGTCAAAAATGTCCTCCCATTTTCCATTTGTGTTGTATGAGGCAGCCTTCAAAGATTTCTTTATTAAATAAAAATTATATATTTTTCTATTTATTTTAGTTCCTTTTTGCCAACTAGAATTTCTTATTAGAGGTTTACAAACTAATAATTTAGTAGTTCCATAATTAATTATTTGTTTCCATCTTTTCCCAATTACTCCAGTTAGTTGATAAAATGAAAAGCTTGAGCAAGCATCACCATACATAGCTCTAAATTCATCATACTTCATAATTTTACCATTCTCCTTGATAATATCATTGACAAAAATGATTCCTCTTTCAAACATATTTTTCCAAAAGAAAGGCTTTCCATCTATTAACAATATTAGAGTTCATCCATATTAACTGCTGCAAAATATCGTCTCTTTTTTCTGGCACATAAAATTGAAAACACCACTATGAGTGGATTGTTTCCTTTATGAACCCCGCCATGTTTCCCAGCAGACTCTCTGGGAGGGGATCACTTGTAAAAAAGGATACAATTTCTTTTGATACAGTACATGTTTTTTGTCCAACAGGACATTTGTGTACCACTCAATGTTTAAATACATCTTTGGAACAATTGATGCTTTTAAAGACAGACACATAGCTTCAAGGTTGAGAAGTTTCAGGCCCCCATATTCATACTCTTTGTACAAAACCTTTCTTTTAATCTTTTCTGGTTTGCCGTTCCAGACAAAATCGAAGACCCTCCGCTCATAAATCTTAAAAAAGTTTTGTGATGGAGCTGGAAATGACAAAAACAAATACATAAATTGAGGAATAATTAATGAGTTGGCAATAGACATTTTACCATACAAGGTTAGGGATTTCCCTTTCCGTAATTACATAATTTTGTCCAGCTTTCTTAGTCGATTATCATAATTTACTGAGCCTAGATCTTCCAGATTTTCTGGGACAACAACACCAGGTATGTTAACTGGTCCATCTGTCCACAAAACAGGCACTTTGCATTCCATTCGAAAGGACGTTCCCTTTAGATTTCCGATCCTTAACATTTTACATTTATCATAATTAAGCTTAAGGCCAGATTGCTGTGAAAATATGTCCAAAAGATTAAGAAGGTTCCGCAAACAATGAGGAAAAATCTTATCTTTGTGAATCAGCCTTTTCTGACATGAACTTCATCAAGAACAAACACAGAACACGCCTCACTGATGCACATCTGCAAGACTCACTCAGAGTTGCAGTGTCAAGTTACACACCAGAGTACAACACACTAGTTAACAGCATGCAATGCCAGGCTTCCCACTAACTGACAAAGAAACAGATAACAGATTTGGTGTCCAGTTCAAAGTGTGACATGATTTGAAAATTTGAGAGTTGACTTTTGTATTTTACATGAGTTATTATTTGTACAAACATGGTGCAAAGTAATTCATGATTTGTTCAAAAATGTTAGTGGCTAGCTAGTTAAAATGGGATATTGTGATTTCACAAGACTGTCTTAGAAGTGATCATTTGAAAATGTTCAATTTGAAAAATGTGCACTTAGAGAAAATATAAAAATAAAGTGTTGCATATTGATATTTATCTGTTTCTATATATATTTATTGTGAGAAATCATTAAGATGATCAGTGTTTCCACAAAGATAAATATCATTAATTATTAATAATAACAGAGTTAAAGGTAAATTGAGCAAATTGGCTACTTCTGGCAATTTATTTAAGTGTGTATCAAACTGGTAGCCCTTCACATTAATCAGTACCCAAGAAGTAGCCCTTGGTTTCAAAAAGGTTGGTGACCCCTGATGTAGATGATACACAGCATATTGTTGATGTAGATGATACACATCATATTGTTGATGTAGATGATACACATCATATTGTTGATGTAGATGATACACATCATATTGTTGATGTAGATAATACACAGCATATTGTTGATGTAGATGATACACATCATATTGTTAATGTAGATGATACACAGCATATTGTTGATGTAGATGATACACAGCATATTGTTGATGTAGATGATACACATCATATTGTTGATGTAGATGCCCATATCTGCTGTACAGATTTACTTTACAAAAATAGATTTATATGATTATTTGGCGCAGGAGGGGATAGAAAGAGAAAAAAAGGAAGTCAGAGGGGGAAATAGCGGGGCAAGAGGGGGATAAGACAAAGAGACAACAACAACAACAACAACAACAAACACAACAATAACAACAACAACAGAACAGCATCAGGATATGTACAAATATGATAGTAAAATTGAGAGCACACCTATTTCACAGCGGAGGAAAATACACTAACTCTCTTTCAGCATGTCTTTCAAGGCACACACACGCACACACACACACACACACACACACACACACACACACACACACACACACACACACACACGGACCCTCCCCCCTGCCCCCTTCCTTCTCTCCCTCTGTCTGCTGCCTTCTCTTCAGCTCCTCGCCCGAGTGGGTTCTACTTTTTTAAATGTCTATTATTGCTGCAACATGGTTATTAAAGTTAAGGACTTTTGTGATGTCTGATCGTTTGTGAGGGCACCATAGGGGACTTGCTCGAGCAGCGCATACAGCACAGTTCTGTTTATTATACAGTGTTCAAAGTGTACAAAATTTCACTAAAATATGCACTTTTGTCCAGGCTGGAACACATAACTCATATTTACATTATTTCTTGTGCAGAATTTAGCTTCACTTTCCAAACTTTTCACTTTCTGAACCCAGTTTAAGAACCATTTAAGTTTGTAAGTCGTGTGCGTAGCGATGACCAGTTGGGTCCTGCAGTCCAACTACTTTAAAAACACACATCTACAGAATTAACTCTGAACTGGATTCAGTTTTTGGGAGGGGGGCTTCTAGTGTGACTTTCATGACGCCTCCACATTGGAGATTAACTTCGTTTTACACTTGCCTCCAAGTTGAGGATAGGACAAGTGTTATTTAAGATGTCCTTTGTCGAGATGATAAAGGTGTTGTGACGGTGAAAGTTTCTGCAAAAGTTTCCGTCACTTCAGCTGCTTTTACAACCTGACTGGAACATTTCCTCAAATGTCAAACCATCTCCAATGTTTTAGTCCTAAGGTGTGCAAGTGTCCTTAAAGGGCAACTGCACTTTTTTACAATGTTGTCGATCATTCATAATCCTTAAATAAGACAAGAGCACATATGTTTTTTCTTTTTTTATGCTTTCTAAATCCTAAATAAACGCTAGCAAAAGTCGATCTATTCCACGTATAAAGCGCTTAACAAAACATCCAAAAACTTCCAGCAAGGTTTTATATACATGCTGTAAGTATATATGTAGTATCTAGTACCATTCATAATAACATGTAATATTTACATATTTTGATCATGCTGTAAGTATATATGTAGTATCTAGTAATATTCATGAAACATGTAATATTTACATATTTTGATCATGCTGTAAGTATATATGTAGTATCTAGTAACATTCATAATAACATGTAATATTTACATATTTTGATCATGCTGTAAGTATATATGTAGTATCTAGTAACATTCATAATAACATGTAATATTTACATATTTTGATCATGATGTAAGTATATATGTAGTATCTAGTAACATTCATAATAACATGTAATATTTACATATTTAGATCATGCTGTAAATATACAGTATATGTAATATCTAGTAACATTCACTATAACATGTAATATTTACATACCAGTATTTTGATCATGCTGTAAATATATATGTAATGTCGTAACATTCATAATAACATGTAATATTTACATATTTTAATCATGCTGTAAGTATATATGTAGAATTTAGTAACATTTATAATAACATGTAATATTTACATATTTTGATCATGCTGTAAGTATATAAGTAGTATCTAGTAACATTCATGATAACATGTCATATTTACATATTTTGATCATGCTGTAAGTATATATGTAGTATCTAGTAACATTCATAATAACATGTAATATTTACATATTTTGATTATGCTGTAAGTATATATGTAGTATCTAGTAACATTCATAATAACATGTAATATTTACATATTTTGATCATGCTGTAAGTATATATGTAGTATCTAGTAACATTCATGATAACATGTAATATTTACATATTTTGATCATGCTGTAAGTATATATGTAATATCTGGTAACATTCA
This sequence comes from Entelurus aequoreus, assembly GCF_033978785.1. NCBI lineage: Eukaryota > Metazoa > Chordata > Actinopteri > Syngnathiformes > Syngnathidae > Entelurus > Entelurus aequoreus. The sequence continues at coordinate 35,958 of NW_026908098.1, read as the reverse complement.
CTATAACATGTAATATTTACATATTTGATCATGCTGTAAGTATATATGTAATGTCATAACATTCACTATAACATGTAATATTTACATATTTTGATCATGCTGTAAGTATATATGTAGTATCTAGTAACATTCATAATAATATGTAATATTTACATATTTTGATCATGCTGTAAGTATATATGTAGTATCTAGTAACATTCATAATAACATGTAATATTTACATATTTAGATCATGCTGTAGTATATATGTAGTATCTAGTAACATTCATAATAACATGTAATATTTACATATTTTGATCATGCTGTAAGTATATATGTAGTATCTAGTAACATTCATAATAACATGTAATATTTACATATTTTGATCATGCTGTAAGTATATATGTAGTATCTAGTAACATTCATAATAACATGTAATATTTACATATTTTGATCATGATGTAAGTATATATGTAGTATCTAGTAACATTCATAATAACATGTAATATTTACATATTTAGATCATGCTGTAAATATACAGTATATGTAATATCTAGTAACATTCACTATAACATGTAATATTTACATACCAGTATTTTGATCATGCTGTAAATATATATGTAATGTCGTAACATTCATAATAACATGTAATATTTACATATTTTAATCATGCTGTAAGTATATATGTAGAATCTAGTAACATTTATAATAACATGTAATATTTACATATTTTGATCATGCTGTAAGTATATAAGTAGTATCTAGTAACATTCATAATAACATGTAATATATACATATTTTGATTATGCTGTAAGTATATATGTAGTATCTAGTAACATTCATAATAACATGTAATATTTACATATTTTGATCATGCTGTAAGTATATATGTAGTATCTAGTAACATTCATGATAACATGTAATATTTACATATTTTGATCATGCTGTAAGTATATATGTAGTATCTAGTAACATTCATAATAACATGTAATATTTACATATTTTGATCATGCTGTAAGTATATATGTAGTATCTAGTAACATTCATAATAACATGTAATATTTACATATTTTGATTATGCTGTAAGTATATATGTAGTATCTAGTAACATTCATAATAACATGTAATATTTACATATTTTGATCATGCTGTAGGTATACATGTTGTATCTAGTAACATTCATGATAACATGTAATATTTACATATTTTGATCATGCTGTAAGTATATATGTAGTATCTAGTAACATTCATAATAACATGTAATATTTACATATTTTGATCATGCTGTAAGTATACATGTGGTATCTAGTAACATTCATAATAACATGTAATATTTACATATTTTGATCATTCTGTAAGTATATATGTAGTATCTAGTAACATTCATAATAACATGTACTATTTACATATTTTGATCATTTTAAGCATACGGCGGCATATTAATTTCACAAACGCATCACAACGTTCACTTTCCCTTCAACGACAACAAGACTACTAATCATGGCAGACTTGATGAGAGACAACAAAGACTACTTTGGGACAAATGATGATCCAGAAACTTCTATTTTTGAGCCTGAATATAAGGAGGATGATCTACAAGTTTTAGAAGCTGTGTGCTAAACAGATGCAGCTTTAGTCAAACACTAAGCATCATGTAGCAGTATTGCTAAGTGCTAAACAAGATATACAAACATAATTAAAAAATCACTTACTGTACAATGTCTGCTCTCACTGGGATAAAGACTGATGGGATGTTTATATCTTTCAACAATCCGGATGGTTCTTTTCCTCTTAGATCCGGAGGACACGACGTCCACAGTTTCCAAAAACAATTTGAAATGTGGACTCGTCAGACCACAGAACACTTTTCCACTTTGCATCAGTCCATCTTAGATGAGCTCGGGCACAGCGAAGCCGGCGGCGTTTCTGGGTGTTGTTGATAAATGGCTTTCGCTTTTGCATAGTAGAGTTTTACCTTGCACTTGTAGCAACAAAATGTAGTTACTGACAGTGGTCAGTAACTACATCAAAAATTTACATTAAAAATTCATCATAATCCTCACAAAGGGTTTTAAAAAAATAGTGTTTTTTCAGGTTTTTCGCACCATATTCGGGTCTTAGTTGGATGTCAAAGTTGACCAACTTGTGGGTTTATGTCCACAACCTTCTACTATCCAGGTGAGAGACATGATTTATAATCTAGAATTAACTTTCACCAACTCATAGGCGATGCAGCAGCTCGATATGTCAATATAGAAGCATAAGCTTGTTAGCGCTATAAAAGTAGTTCCTCTGCGTTAGCGCTTATAATAACAATATCACTAATACTTGTTAATATTCAGGTCACGACATGTAAATGGAGTATTGTTGGCGCTTTTTGGATGTTCACTTTATGGGTGAATAGTGCACTCCCGTTATCTGCATTGATAGCCACCTCCGACTTGCCATATTTTACGATTTATATTGCATTAAGGAGTGTTAATGATAGGCAAAATTCTCTTTAATGTGTGTAAATATTTGCGTGTCCCCACAACGTCTGAAGTGGACATTTCAGTCTTGACCCTGGCAACTACTCCTGTTGCCATGGGAAGACGGGATACCGTCCCCACCATCTGTTACCACGGCAACCGAGAGGCGCCGCATATAGAAGCCTGGTCGCCAGCAACAACGTCACGAGCGTGTCGGTGACGGTAACATATGGGAATGTTCCGTGCAGGAGCCCACTCAAGCACGCGCTGCTAAAATGATGTCATGTTTTTGGAGGCTCGGTGCTTTTTAAAACGAGCCTTATTATTATTATACTGATTGGCTTCTCTTGGAGCAAATAATGTTCGGTCGCAGCAACCTTGTTTTCTCATAGCTCTTAGAGATCAATATAAACATTATAAGTAGCCATCCCTAAATAACCCTGATGTTTTCCAAATAAGATTTTCATTTTATTACCCCTCCCCTCATATTGGTGTCGATATCAACGTGTAGTCATAATCACAACCCGGCCTAAAGACTTCTGCGGTACCACTGACATATACTTGTACTTCCCAGGAGCCAGGCGTGCCAAGTTGAACAAAGTTTTTAATGTACATCTATTTATCAACGTCTTTCTCCAGCGGAACGTGACTTTTCGGTCACGTCCGTATCCTCTATCACCCTCCTGCTCCCGGCCGCTTACTGTTAAAGACAACAGATGATTAGACGAACACGTACCACCTGCGGAATCTAATCACCTGCCGGCTGTGTCTCGCCGTCAGCACTGCCACTGCCCCCGTCTGATGGTGCGCTGTCCTCAGCACCATGGACAGAGGCGGTGACCTTTGCTCCTGCAGGCAACATCTCCCTCCACAACTTCATATCAGTTTGGAAGGAGAGCTGATCATCTAAAAGTGCTTTAATGACAGTTTTGATGGTGGATGAAGCCATTTTTTGCCACCAGGCAAGGGTAGAAATTAGGTTTGTACGGTATACCGGTGCTATTATAGTACCGCGGTACTAATGAATCCAAAATGGTACTATAATCTGTTTGAAAAGTACCGGTTCCCAAGTACCGGGTCATGTCATTGCTGGTTTTACGAGCAGAGGAGCATGTTCGGCAGCGCACGCACACAGAGTACTTACAAGCAGACACAGTGTGTAGACAGATAAGGGAGAACGGCCTAAAAAGTAAAGACAAAGGTGAAATTATAACACAGTCTGCAGTGTTTTAGCTACTTCTAAATCACTAATCCTGGCCTCCATGGCGACGAATAAAGTAAGTTTCTTACAAGTAGCACTATCACTGGAGGACGAGGAATAGCTAAACATGCTTCACTACACACGGTAGGAGGATACAATAGCTCACTGGCGTCACAATGTAAACAAAAGCCATGGGTGGATCTACACCTGACATCCACTGTAATGATACCAAGTACAGCAGCGTATCTAGTCGATACTACTATGATTACATCGATATTTTTTTGGCATCGCAAAATCTTCTTTTGTTTTAAAAAAAAGTATTTTATGTTTTATAAACTCAGTAAATATGTCCCTGGACACATGAGGACTTTGAATATGACGAATGTATGATCCTGTAACTACTTGGTATCGGATCGATACCTAAATGTGTGGTATCATCCAAAACTAATGTAAAGTATCAAGGAAGAGAAGAATAAGTGATTATTACATTTGAACAGAAGTGTAGATAGAACATGTTGAAAGGGAAAGTAAGCAGATATTAACAGTAAATGAACAAGTGGATTAATAATGATTTTTTACAGTTTGTCCCTCATAATGTGTACAAAATAATAGGTGTATAAATGACACAATATGTTACTGCATACGTCAGCAGACTAATTAGGAGCCTTTGTTTGTTTACTTACTACTGAAAGACAAGTTGTCTAGTATGTTCACTATTTTATTTAAGGACAAACTTGCAATAATAAACTTATGTTTCATGTACCCTAAGATTTTTTGTTCAAATAAAGCCAATAATGACATTTTTTGTGGTCCCCTTTATTTAGAAAAGTGTTGAACACATCGAAATACATTTTGGTACCGGTACCGGTACCAAAATATTGGCATGTAATCAAATTAAGAAAAGTCCTAAAATGTCCTTTCATTGACACACACTTATACATTACAGCAAAACACCCGTCCTTTACATCAAAACACAAAGACAATACATGCTCTTGTTCACATTTGTCATCATTTATAAAAAACAACCATGATTTTAACACACACACCTCACAGTTTACAACAAAATGCTCTCATGCATAAATATAATACACATGTCAATCATAGTGGCCGCCTTATTGGCCGTGTGAGCAGCTTTGATTGCTCCAGAGACACTTTTTAACTTCAACTGTGAACGAAGACTAAACTGTTAGACTTTTCAAGTTTGTTGTGAGGTCGTTCCATTCCTTTATGGCTTTATATGAAAAGGCTGATCATGCAAAATAGGTTTTACCTGAAGGCTGGTGTGATTTGTAGTTGTCGCAGCAGATGTAAACTGGACAAAGTGCTTAAGTGGCGCTGGTGCAGTGTTTTTTTAGGATTCGACGGGCCATTCGTGTTGATGCTAATCTTGGAATGTTAGCAAAATTCAACAAAAGACGCTAACAAATGGTACGTCGACACATTTGCATTTTTCTTTACGGCATTTTAGTTTGAAACCGTTTAAACACATAATGATGGGACTGTGTGTAGCTTGTTGTTACAGCTCTGTCCAGTAGGTGGCTTATTAACACCCTTCGCAGTAGTTTCGTTTTGTGGAATGTTTTGGTTCATGTCACATAAGGTGACACGACCCTTGAACATGTTGTGTTGTCTGTAACCGGTTCCTAACCGGTTCCTTCTTGTCGGCTGGTACTTCCGCAGCTACCTAGCTCTGTACGCCTACAAGCCGCAGAAGGCGGACGAGCTGGAACTGCGGAAAGGCGAGATGTACCGTGTGACGGAGAAGTGTCAGGATGGATGGTTCAAAGGCACCTCGCTGAGAACGGCCGGCTCCGGAGTCTTCCCAGGAAACTATGTCACCCCTGTGTCCAGGTCAGTGTGGCCCTTTACTTTCCAGCAATAGAAAATTCATCTAAATTATTTTTTAAATTGTATTTATTTATTTCATTTGTTTGTTATTTTAAATTTTTACATTTTTTAAAATGTTTTTAATTTCTAAGGTGGAAGATTGAACACCACTAGTAGAACTAACATAAGGTGGAACCTTGAGGAACACCACTAGTAGAACTAACCTAAGGTGGAACCTTGAGGAACACCACTAGTAGAACTAACCTAAGGTGGAACCTTGAGGAACACCACTAGTAGAACTAACCTAAGGTGGAACCTTGAGGAACACCACTAGTAGAACTAACCTAGGGTGGAACCTTGAGGAACACCACTAGTAGAACTAACCTAAGGTGGAACATTGAGGAACACCACTAGTAGGACTAACCTAAGGTGTAACCTTGAGGAACACCACTAGTAGAACTAACCTAAGGTGGAACCTTGAGGAACACCATTAGTAGAACTAACCTAAGGTGGAACATTGAGGAACACCACTAGTAGAACTAACCTAAGGTGGAACATTGAGGAACACCACTAGTAGAACTAACCTAAGGTGGAACATCGAGGAACACCACTAGTAGGACTAACCTAAGGTGGAACATTGAGGAACACCACTAGTAGGACTAACCTACGGTGGAACATTGAGGAACACCACTAGTAGAACTAACCTAAGGTGGAACATTGAGGAACACCACTAGTAGGACTAACCTAAGGTGGAACATTGAGGAACACCACTAGTAGGACTAACCTAAGGTGGAACATTGAGGAACACCACTAGTAGAACTAACCTAAGGTGGAACATTGAGGAACACCACTAGTAGAACTAACCTAAGGTGGAACATTGAGGAACACCACTAGTAGGACTAACCTAAGGTGGAACATTGAGGAACATCACTAGTAGAACTAACCTAAGGTGGAACATTGAGGATCACCACTAGTAGGACTAACCTAAGGTGGAACATTGAGGAACACCACTAGTAGAACTAACCTAAGGTGGAACATTGAGGATCACCACTAGTAGGACTAACCTAAGGTGGAACCTTGAGGAACACCACTAGTAGAACTAACCTAAGGTGGAACATTGAGGATCACCACTAGTAGAACTAACCTAAGGTGGAACATTGAGGATCACCACTAGTAGGACTAACCTAAGGTGGAACATTGAGGAACACCAATAGTAGAACTAACATAAGGTGGAACATTGAGGAACACCACTAGTAGGACTAACCTAAGGTGGAACATTGAGGAACACCACTAGTAGAACTAACCTAAGGTGGAACATTGAGGAACACCACTAGTAGGACTAACCTGAGGTGAAACATTGAGGAACACCACGAGTAGAACTAACATAAGGTGGAACATTGAGGAACACCACTAGTAGAACTAACCTAAGGTGGAACCTTGAGGAACACCACTAGTTGAACTAACATAAGGTGGAACATTGAGGATCACCACTAGTAGAACTAACATAAGGTGGAACATTGAGGATCACCACTAGTAGGACTAACCTGAGGTGAAACATTGAGGAACACCACTAGTAGAACTAACCTAAGGTGGAACCTTGAGGAACACCACTAGTAGAACTAACCTAAGGTGGAAACTTGAGGAACACCACTAGTAGAACTAACATAAGGTGGAACATTGAGGAACACCACTAGTAGAACTAACTTAAGGTGGAACCTTGAAGAACACCACTAGTAGAACTAACCTAAGGTGGAACATTGAGGAACACCACTAGTAGAACTAACCTAAGGTGGAACCTTGAGGAACACCACTAGTAGAACTAACCTAAGGTGGAACATTGAGGACCACCACTAGTAGAACTAACCTAAGGTGGAACCTTGAGGAACACCAGAAGTAGAACTAACCTAAGGTGGAACCTTGAGGAACACCACTAGTATATATGTGTTTAAATACTAAATACTGCTATCACGTGTATATATGTGTTTAAATACTAAATACTGCTATCACGTGTATATATTTGTTTAAATACTAAATACTGCTATCACGTGTATATATTTGTTTAAATACTAAATACTGCTATCACGTGTATATATTTGTTTAAATACTAAATACTGCAATCACGTGTATATATTTGTTTAAACACTAAATACTGCTATCACGTGTATATATGTGTTTAAATACTAAATACTGCTATCACGTGTATATATTTGTTTAAATACTAAATACTGCTATCACGTGTATACATTTGTTTAAATACTAAATACTGCTATTACGTGTATATATGTGTTTAAATACTAAATACTGCTATCACGTGTATATATGTGTTTAAATACTAAATACTGCTATCAAGTGTATATATGTGTTTAAATACTAAATACTGCTATCACGTATATATATTTGTTTAAATACTAAATACTGCTATTACATGTTTATATGTGTTTAAATACTAAATACTGCTATTATGTGTATATATGTGTTTAAATACTAAATACTGCTATCACGTGTATATATGTGTTTAAATACTAAATACTGCTATCACGTGTATATATTTGTTTAAATACTAAATACTGCAATCACGTGTATATATTTGTTTAAATACTAAATACTGCTATCACGTGTATATATATGTGTTTAAATACTAAATACTGCTATCACGTGTATATATGTGTTTAAATACTAAATACTGCTATCAAGTGTATATATGTGTTTAAATACTAAATACTGCTATCACGTATATATATTTGTTTAAATACTAAATACTGCTATTACATGTTTATATGTGTTTAAATACTAAATACTGCTATTATGTGTATATATGTGTTTAAATACTAAATACTGCTATCACGTGTATATATGTGTTTAAATACTAAATACTGCTATCACGTGTATATATTTGTTTAAATACTAAATACTGCAATCACGTGTATATATTTGTTTAAATACTAAATACTGCTATCACGTGTATATATTTGTTTAAATACTAAATACTGCTATCACGTGTATATATTTGTTTAAATACTAAATACTGCTATCACGTGTATATATGTGTTTAAATACTAAATACTGCTATCACGTGTATATATGTGTTTAAATACTAAATACTGCAATCACGTGTATATATTTGTTTAAATACTAAATACTGCTATCACGTGTATATATTTGTTTAAATACTAAATACTGCTATCACGTGTATATATTTGTTTACGTGTGTACGTGTGTACGTGTGTACGTGTGTACGTGTGTACGCGTGTACGCGTGTACGCGTGTACGCGTGTACGTGTGTACGTGTGTATGCGTGTACGCGTGTACGTGTGTATGTGTGTATGTGTGTATGCGTGTACGCGTGTACGTGTGTACGTGTGTATGTGTGTACGTGTGTACGTGTGTACGTGTGTACGCGTGTACGTGTGTATGTGTGTACGTGTGTATGTGTGTACGCGTGTACGTGTGTACGTGTGTACGTGTGTACGCGTGTACGTGTGTATGTGTGTACGCGTGTACGTGTGTACGCGTGTACGTGTGTACGTATGTACGTGTGTACGTGTGTACGTGTGTACGTGTGTACGTGTGTACGCGTGTACGTGTGTACGTGTGTATGTGTGTACGTGTGTACGCGTGTACGTGTGTACGTGTGTACGTGTGTACGTGTGTACGCGTGTACATGTGTACGTGTGTACGTGTGTACGTGTGTACGCGTGTATGTGTGTACGTATGTACGTGTGTACATGTGTATGTGTGTACGTGTGTACGTGTGTACGCGTGTACGTGTGTACGTGTGTATGTGTGTACGTGTGTACGCGTGTACGTGTGTACGTGTGTACGTGTGTACGCGTGTACATGTGTACGTGTGTACGTGTGTACGTGTGTACGCGTGTACATGTGTACGTGTGTACGCGTGTACGCGTGTACGTGTGTACGCGTGTACGCGTGTACGTGTGTAAGCGTGTACGCGTGTACGCGTGTACGTGTGTACGCGTGTACGTGTGTACGCGTGTACTCGTGTACGTGTGTACTCGTGTACGTGTGTACTCGTGTACGTGTGTACGTGTGTACTCGTGTATGTGTGTACTCGTGTACGTGTGTACTCGTGTACGTGTGTACGTGTGTACATGTGTACGTGTGTACTCGTGTACGTGTGTACTCGTGTGCGTGTGTACTCGTGTACGTGTGTACTCGTGTACGTGTGTACGCGTGTACTCGTGTACGTGTGTACGCGTGTACTCGTGTACGTGTGTACGCGTGTACTCGTGTACGTGTGTACGTGTGTACGTGCGTACTCCTGCGGTGTGGAAGTCGCTCACATCAAACGAGACAATTTGTTTTATCTGCACGGCTTCCTTCTGCAAACCTCCTACATGCTAACTAAGCAGCAAGGCTCACACACACACACACACACACACACACACACACACACACGCACACGCACACGCGCACTCACACACACACACACACACACACACGTGTAATGGAGTGGTTATATTCTGCCAGTGATTAACCAGAAGCACTTAGCACTGAAATATACTTTAGTGTGCATAATAAATATTTATCACACACTTTGCTCTCAACTGTTGCTTTTATATTTGGAATTCACGTTTGCTCTTCTTTGCCTGCTTGTTGAGTTCTCCTCCACCTGGGTTCTTTGGGTTCTTCAACTGGCGGCCCGAGGGCCAAATCCTGCCACACCACGGCGGCCCCTGAGTTCAGTTGAAAACTAGAGAGTCCAACTTTCCTGAAAAGACCAGGGGCCGTACTTATCAAGCTTCTTAGAGTGCCATTTTACACTTAAGTCCTGAGAATTTGCAACATTTAGTCCTACTCTCAAACTTAAGAATAAAAGCTTTTTATCAACGTTCTTAAGTCTAAGAATCACTCCTACTCTCCACGATATTTAAGAGACCTTCAGAGGTGTCTTAAGTGGTTAGGAGTTGCCAGCAGGGGATGGCACTGAGGCGAGAGAGACGTGCGCCAACATTCAGGGAACGGAACAATATTTTTGTTTTTTTTGATGACGAGCAGCTGATCAAACGGTATCGTTTAGAAAGAGCGGATATTATTTTTGTCACAGATTTAATACTTTTCGATTCCTTGTTGATTTCTGCATGTGTCTGCAGTGGGCTAGTATATATAAAGCCACCCACACCAGTTTCAAATGAGTTGCCTAATTAATGAATTGGAAAGAAAATGTTATGACAGTAGCGTATGTGTGTGGCCGTGAGGTGAGTGACGTCAGTGAGTGTGTGGGCGATAGAAGAGAGGGAGCGGTAGCGTGAGTGCCGGCGGGGACTAGTTTGTTTTGTATTATTTTGTAGTTTATTGTCAAAATATACACTCCCATTGTCCACTTAAATATTTCCAAGATATTTCTTTATTCTTAGACAACGGATTCCCTTCCGTGATTGGTCATTTCTATGGACACAGAAATGACGTCACCTAAAATTGCGTTTACGGCACATAGTAATGTCGTAATTCAGCTCTGAGTGTGACACTTAAGATTCAGTACTACACTTCGCTGAAAGTGTGAGTAAGACGCTTGATAACTAACTTTTAAGTGCAGCTTTCAGCGAAGAATTTATTTACTCTTAAGTCAACTCTTAGCAGACTTCTTAGGAGTAATTCTAAGAAGCTTGATAAGTACGGCCCCAGAGTGCTCTTGTTGTGTAGAACAACTTAGACCACTTCAACACATTAGCAGACTTTGGAACCTTGCTAGCAAACTTGGAACACTGGGGTTCCAACTTGGGATTGACATACCTGAGGTGTTCCTCAAGGTTCCCCTTTAAGTCCTCTCCTTTTTATAATGTGATTTATGTCAGTAAGTTTGTTTACTTCTCATGCAGTCAACTTCTTTAGTTCTACTAGTGGTGTTCTTCAAGGTTCCACCTTAGGTTAGTTCTACTAGTGGTGTTCTTCAAGGTTCCACCTTAGGTTGGTTCTACTAGTGGTGTTCTCCAAGGTTCCACCTTAGGTTAGTTCTACTAGTGGTGTTCTCCAAGGTTCCACCTTAGGTTAGTTCTACTAGTGGTGTTCTTCAAGGTTCCACCTTAGGTTAGTTCTACTAGTGGTGTTACTCAATGTTCCACCTTAGGTTAGTTCTACTAGTGGTGTTCTTCAAGGTTCCACCTTAGGTTAGTTCTACTAGTGGTGTTCCTCAATGTTCCACCTTAGGTTAGTTCTACTAGTGGTGTTCTTCAAGGTTCCACCTTAGGTTAGTTCTACTAGTGGTGTTCCTCAATGTTCCACCTTAGGTTAGTTCTACTAGTGGTATCCCTCAAGGTTCCACCTTAGGTTAGTTCTATTTCTGGTGTTGCTCAAGGTTCCACCTTAGGTTAGTTCTATTTCTGGTGTTGCTCAAGGTTCCACCTTAGGTTAGTCGTACTAGTGGTGTTCCTCAAGGTCCCACCTTAGGTTAGTTCTACTAGTGGTGTTCCTCAAGGTTCCACCTTAGGTTAGTTCTACTAGTGGTGTTCCTCAAGGTTCCACCTTAGGTTAGTTCTACTAGTGGTGTTCCTCAATGTTCCACCTTAGGTTAGTTCTACTAGTGGTGTTCCTCAATGTTCCACCTTAGGTTAGTTCTACTAGTGGTATCCCTCAAGGTTCCACCTTAGGTTAGTTCTATTTCTGGTGTTGCTCAAGGTTCCACCTTAGGTTAGTTCTATTTCTGGTGTTGCTCAAGGTTCCACCTTAGGTTAGTCGTACTAGTGGTGTTCCTCAAGGTCCCACCTTAGGTTAGTTCTACTAGTGGTATCCCTCAAGGTTCCACCTTAGGTTAATTCTACGTGTGGTGTTCCTCAAGGTTCCACCTTAGGTTAGTTCTATGTGTGGTGTTCCTCAATGTTCCACCTTAGGTTAATTTAACTACTGGTGTTCCTCAAGGTTCCACCTTAGGTTAGTTCTACTAGTGGTGTTCCTCAAGGTTCCACCCTAGGTTAGTTCTACTAGTGGTGTTCCTCAAGGTTCCACCTTAGGTTAGTTCTACTAGTGGTGTTCCTCAAGGTTCCACCTTAGGTCCTTGCTATGAAAACAGAAATAAATTCACTGAAGAAATCAGTCCCAGCAATGATTGAAATGAACAAAATACGATAAATATTGTACATATTACATATTGTTATGAAGGTGTCTGTTATTACATTATATATATACTTGCAGTGTGTATATTGTACATATTACATATTGTTATGAAGGTGTCTAATACTACATTATATATATATATATATATATATATATATATATATATATATATATATATATATATATATATATATATATATATATATATATATATATATATATATATATATATATATATATATATATATATATATACTTGCAGTTTGTATACTGTACATATTACATAGTGTTATGAAAGTGTCTATTACTACATTATATATATATATATACATATATATATATATATATATATATATATATATATATATATATATATATATATATATACAAACGTTTGTACTTTTATTTATTTTATTTATTTATATTGTTATGAAGGTGTCTGTTACTACATTATATATATACTTGCAGTGTGTATATTGTATATATTACATATTATTATGAAAGTGTCTATTGCTATATATATATACACTACTGTTCAAAAGTTTGGGGTCACCCAAACAATTTTGTGGAATAGCCTTCATTTCTAAGAACAAGAATAGACTGTCGAGTTTCAGATGAAAGTTCTCTTTTTCTGGCCATTTTGAGCGTTTAATTGACCCCACAAATGTGATGCTCCAGAAACTCAATCTGCTCAAAGGAAGGTCAGTTTTGTAGCTTCTGTAACGAGCTAAAGTGTTTTCAGATGTGTGAACATGATTGCACAAGGGTTTTCTAATCATCAATTAGCCTTCTGAGCCAATGAGCAAACACATTGTACCATTAGAACAGTGGTTCTCAAATGGGGGTACGCGTACCCTTGGGGGTACTTGAAGGTATGCCAAGGGGTACGTGAGATTTTTTTAAAATGTTCTAAAAATAGCAACAATTCAAAAATCCTTTATAAATATATTTATTGAATAATACTTCAACAAAATATGAATGTAAGTTCATAAACTGAACATCAAATCAAGTAGGCTATTCCATTCATTACCATAAACCCAGAGTTACCCCATGCCATGATGGTTTGACCCTCACTAAAATGTCTGTCAAAAAGAACTGTGACTACAAATGAGAAATATTTTGCACTGTTGTACAATTTAATAAATCAGAAACTGATGACATAGTGCTGTATTTTACTTCTTTATCTCTTTTTTTCAACCAAAAATGCTTTGCTCTGATTAGGGGGTACTTGAATTAAAAAAATGTTCGCAGGGGGTACATCACTGAAAAAAGGTTGAGAACCACTGCATTAGAACACTGGAGTGATAGTTGCTGGAAATGGGCCTCTATACACCTATGTAGATATTGCACCAAAAAGCAGACATTTGCAGCTAGAATAGTCATTTAGCACATTAGCAATGTATAGAGTGTATTTCTTTAAAGTTAAGACTAGTTTAAAGTTATCTTCATTGAAAAATAAGGACATTTTAATGTGACCCCAAACTTTTGAACGGTAGTGTATATATATATATACATATATATATATATATATATATATATATATATATATATATATATATATATATATATATATATATATATATATATATATATATATATATATATATATATATATATACTCGCAGTGTGTATATTGTACATATTACATAGTGTTATGAAAGTGTCTATTACTACATTATATATATATATATATATATATATATATATATATATATATATATATATATATATGTATGTATATATATGTATATACTTGCAGTGTGTATATTGTACATATTATATAGTGTTATGAAAGTGTCTATTACTACATTATATATATATATATACATATATATATATACTGTATATATATATATATATATATATACTCACAGTGTGTATATTGTACATATTACATAGTGTTATGAAAGTGTCTATTACTACATTATATACATATATATATATATATATATATATATATATATATATATATATATATATATATATATATGTATATGTATATACTTGCAGTGTGTACATTGTACATATTATATAGTGTTATGAAAGTGTCTATTACTACATTATATATATATATATATATATATATATATATATATATATATACTGTATATATATATATATATACTCGCAGTGTGTATATTGTACACATTACATAGTGTTATGAAAGTGTCTATTACTACATTATATATATATATATATATATATATATATATATATATATATATATATATATATATATATATATATATATATATATATATATATATATATATATATATATATATATATATATGTGTATATATATATATGTATATACTTGCAGTGTGTATATTGTACATATTATATAGTGTCATGAAAGTGTCTATTACTACATTATATTTATATATATATATATATATATATATATATATATATATATATATATATATATATATATATATATATATATATATATATATATATATATATATATATATATATATATATATACTGTATATATATATATATACTCGCAGTGTGTATATTGTACATATTACATAGTGTTATGAAAGTGTCTATTACTACATTATATATATATATATATATATATATATATATATATATATATATATATATATATATATATATATATATATATATATATATATTTATATATATATATATATATATATATATATATATATATATGTATATACTTGCAGTGTGTATATTGTACATATTATATAGTGTTATGAAAGTGTCTATTACTACATTATATATATATATATATATATATATATATATATATATATATATATATATATATATATATATATATATATATATATATATATATATATATATATATATATATATATATATATATATATACAGGTATATATATATATGTATATACTTGCAGTGTGTATATTTTACATCTTAAATATTGTTATGAAAGTGTCTATTACTACATTGCAGTGTGTATATTGTACATATTACATATTGTTATGAAAGTGTATATTACTACATTGCAGTGTGTATATTGTACATCTTTCATATTGTTATGAAAGTGTCTATTACTACATTGCAGTGTGTATATTGTACATCTTACATATTGTTATGAAAGTGTCTATTACTACATTGCAGTGTGTATATTGTACATCTTACATATTGTTATGAAAGTGTCTATTACTACATTGCAGTGTGTATATTGTACATCTTACATAGTGTTATGAAAGTGTCTATTACTACATTACAGTGTGTATATTGTACATCTTACATATTGTTATGAAAGTGTCTATTACTACATTCCAGTGTTTATATTGTACATATTACATATTGTTATGAAAGTGTCTATTACTACATTAGTGCAGTGTGTATATTGTACATATTACATATTGTTATGAAAGTGTCTATTACTACATTACAGTGTGTATATTGTACATATTACATATTGTTATGAAAGTGTCTATTACTACATTAGTGCAGTGTGTATATTGTACATATTACATATTGTTATGAAAGTGTCTATTACTACATTACAGTGTGTATATTGTACATATTACATATTGTTATGAAAGTGTCTATTAGTACATTACAGTGTGTATATTGTACATATTACATATTGTTATGAAAGTGTCTATTACTACATTGCAGTGTGTATATTGTACATATTACATATTGTTATGAAAGTGTCTATTACTACATTGCAGTGTGTATATTGTACATCTTACATATTGTTATGAAAGTGTCTATTACTACATTGCAGTGTGTATATTGTACATATTACATATTGTTATGAAAGTGTCTATTACTACATTAGTGCAGTGTGTATATTGTACATCTTACATATTGTTATGAAAGTGTCTATTACTACATTGCAGTGTGTATATTGTACATCTTACATATTGTTATGAAAGTGTCTATTACTACATTACAGTGTGTATATTGTACATCTTACATATTGTTATGAAAGTGTCTATTACTACATTGCAGTGTGTATATTGTACATATTACATATTGTTATGAAAGTGTCTATTACTACATTACAGTGTGTATATTGTACATCTTACATATTGTTATGAAAGTGTCTATTACTACATTGCAGTGTGTATATTGTACATCTTACATATTGTTATGAAAGTGTCTATTACTACATTGCAGTGTGTATATTGTACATCCTACATATTGTTATGAAAGTGTCTATTACTACATTGCAGTGTGTATATTGTACATATTACATATTGTTATGAAAGTGTCTATTACTACATTGCAGTGTGTATATTGTACATATTACATATTGTTATGAAAGTGTCCATTACTACATTACAGTGTGTATATTGTACATCTTACATATTGTTATGAAAGTGTCTATTACTACATTACAGTGTGTATATTGTACATCTTACATAGTGTTATGAAAGTGTCTATTACTACATTGCAGTGTGTATATTGTGCATATTACATATTGTTATGAAAGTGTCTATTACTACATTGCAGTGTGTATATTGTACATATTACATATTGTTATGAAAGTGTCTATTACTACATTGCAGTGTGTATATTGTACATATTACATATTGTTATGAAAGTGTCCATTACTACATTACAGTGTGTATATTGTACATCTTACATATTGTTATGAAAGTGTCTATTACTACATTACAGTGTGTATATTGTACATCTTACATATTGTTATGAAAGTGTCTATTACTACATTGCAGTGTGTATATTGTACATATTACATATTGTTATGAAAGTGTCCATTACTACATTACAGTGTGTATATTGTACATCTTACATATTGTTATGAAAGTGTCTATTACTACATTACAGTGTATATATTGTACATCTTACATATTGTTATGAAAGTGTCTATTACTACATTACAGTGTATATATTGTACATCTTACATATTGTTATGAAAGTGTCTATTACTACATTGCAGTGTATATATTGTACATCTTACATATTGTTATGAAAGTGTCTATTACTACATTACAGTGTATATATTGTACATCTTACATATTGTTATGAAAGTGTCTATTACTACATTACAGTGTATATATTGTACATCTTACATATTGTTATGAAAGTGTCTATTACTACATTACAGTGTGTATATTGTACATCTTACATATTGTTATGAAAGTGTCTATTACTACATTACAGTGTGTATATTGTACATCTTACATAGTGTTATGAAAGTGTCTATTACTACATTGCAGTGTGTATATTGTGCATATTACATATTGTTATGAAAGTGTCTATTACTACATTGCAGTGTGTATATTGTACATATTACATATTGTTATGAAAGTGTCTATTACTACATTGCAGTGTGTATATTGTACATATTACATATTGTTATGAAAGTGTCCATTACTACATTACAGTGTGTATATTGTACATCTTACATATTGTTATGAAAGTGTCTATTACTACATTACAGTGTGTATATTGTACATCTTACATATTGTTATGAAAGTGTCTATTACTACATTGCAGTGTGTATATTGTACATATTACATATTGTTATGAAAGTGTCCATTACTACATTACAGTGTGTATATTGTACATCTTACATATTGTTATGAAAGTGTCTATTACTACATTACAGTGTATATATTGTACATCTTACATATTGTTATGAAAGTGTCTATTACTACATTACAGTGTATATATTGTACATCTTACATATTGTTATGAAAGTGTCTATTACTACATTGCAGTGTATATATTGTACATCTTACATATTGTTATGAAAGTGTCTATTACTACATTACAGTGTATATATTGTACATCTTACATATTGTTATGAAAGTGTCTATTACTACATTACAGTGTATATATTGTACATCTTACATATTGTTATGAAAGTGTCTATTACTACATTACAGTGTGTATATTGTACATCTTACATATTGTTATGAAAGTGTCTATTACTACATTACAGTGTGTATATTGTACATCTTACATAGTGTTATGAAAGTGTCTATTACTACATTGCAGTGTGTATATTGTGCATATTACATATTGTTATGAAAGTGTCTATTACTACATTGCAGTGTGTATATTGTACATATTACATATTGTTATGAAAGTGTCTATTACTACATTGCAGTGTGTATATTGTACATATTACATATTGTTATGAAAGTGTCCATTACTACATTACAGTGTGTATATTGTACATCTTACATATTGTTATGAAAGTGTCTATTACTACATTACAGTGTGTATATTGTACATCTTACATATTGTTATGAAAGTGTCTATTACTACATTGCAGTGTGTATATTGTACATATTACATATTGTTATGAAAGTGTCCATTACTACATTACAGTGTGTATATTGTACATCTTACATATTGTTATGAAAGTGTCTATTACTACATTACAGTGTATATATTGTACATCTTACATATTGTTATGAAAGTGTCTATTACTACATTACAGTGTATATATTGTACATCTTACATATTGTTATGAAAGTGTCTATTACTACATTGCAGTGTATATATTGTACATCTTACATATTGTTATGAAAGTGTCTATTACTACATTACAGTGTATATATTGTACATCTTACATATTGTTATGAAAGTGTCTATTACTACATTACAGTGTGTATATTGTACATCTTACATATTGTTATGAAAGTGTCTATTACTACATTACAGTGTGTATATTGTACATCTTACATAGTGTTATGAAAGTGTCTATTACTACATTGCAGTGTGTATATTGTGCATATTACATATTGTTATGAAAGTGTCTATTACTACATTGCAGTGTGTATATTGTACATATTACATATTGTTATGAAAGTGTCTATTACTACATTGCAGTGTGTATATTGTACATATTACATATTGTTATGAAAGTGTCCATTACTACATTACAGTGTGTATATTGTACATCTTACATATTGTTATGAAAGTGTCTATTACTACATTACAGTGTGTATATTGTACATCTTACATATTGTTATGAAAGTGTCTATTACTACATTGCAGTGTGTATATTGTACATATTACATATTGTTATGAAAGTGTCCATTACTACATTACAGTGTGTATATTGTACATCTTACATATTGTTATGAAAGTGTCTATTACTACATTACAGTGTATATATTGTACATCTTACATATTGTTATGAAAGTGTCTATTACTACATTACAGTGTATATATTGTACATCTTACATATTGTTATGAAAGTGTCTATTACTACATTGCAGTGTATATATTGTACATCTTACATATTGTTATGAAAGTGTCTATTACTACATTACAGTGTATATATTGTACATCTTACATATTGTTATGAAAGTGTCTATTACTACATTACAGTGTATATATTGTACATCTTACATATTGTTATGAAAGTGTCTATTACTACATTACAGTGTGTATATTGTACATATTTTGTGTTTCAGGGCGACATTTGGAGTCTCTGCTCCTCGTGGATCGTGTGTGTCCGGCCCAGGAAATGGTGGAAGTAGTCAGGTGGGGGGTAAAACCTCAGACCCCTCCTCTCCGGCGTCCCCGGGCCCCTCTTCGTCGCGACCTTCCACCCCGCTGGCCAACTCGGTTAGCCCCGCCTCCTCGCCGCAGACGGCGGCGGCGCAGCTGAAGAACTGCTTGCGCTCGGCTCAGCATCCGCTCTCCCAGACACGCACCTCCATGCAGCTGAGTAAGCACTTCTCCCATCTCTTTATATCCTGCAAGGTCATGCAAGGTCGCCGGCGTTGTGTTAGTCACATGACCTGATACAATGTCCCCCTACTGGCCACTTTGCAATGCTGACAGATAAATATTCTTACATGTATTAATCATTCTTCAACTTGAGTGTTTTGAGATAAAGTCTGTCTATGTTTTTCTTTTTTGTATGCATTCTAGCTTGTAAAATATGGCAAGTAAGAGGTGGCTAACAATGCAGACAATACGAGTACACTATTCCGCCCATAGAGTACTCTAAAAAACATCCAAAAAGTGCCAACAATACTCCATTGACATGCCGTGACCCGAATATTAACAAGTATTAGTGATATTGTTATTACAAGTGCTGACGCAGACGGACTATTTTAGCCAGGCTGCTATATTGACATGTTGAGCTGCTGCATCGCCTCTGAAGTGGTGAAAGTTCATTCTAGATGATAAATCATGTCTCTCACCTGGATAGTAGAAGGTTGTGGACATAAACCCACAAGTTAGTCAACTTGGGTTGTTGTAGTTCAAATTAATTGATTAGTATTTATTTATTTTTTTAGTTTTAACAAACTAAACTGTGTATATCTGAAAATATGGCATTACTACATCAAAATATGACATTAGTACATGAATATATGATGTTAGTACTTGAAAATATGACATTACTACTTGAGAATATGACATTACTACTTGAAAATATGACATTACTACATCAAAATATGACATTACTACATGAAAATATGACATTAGTACATGAACATATGATGTTAGTACTTGAAAATATGACATTAGTACATGAACATATGATGTTAGTACTTGAAAATATGACATTACTACTTGAAAATATGACATTACTACATGGAAATATGACATTACTACATGAAAATATGACATTACTACATCAAAATATGACATTAGTACATGAACATATGATGTTAGTACTTGAAAATATGACATTACTACTTGAAAATATGACATTACTACATGGAAATATGACAATACTACATGAAAATATGACATTACTACATGAAAATATGACATTACTACATCAAAATATGACATTACTACATCAAAATATGACATTACTACATGAACATATGATGTTAGTACTTGAAAATATGACATTAGTACATGAACATATGATGTTAGTACTTGAAAATATGACATTACTACTTGAAAATATGACATTAGTACATGAACATATGACATTACTACATCAAAATGACAATACTACATCAAAATATGACATTACTACTTGAAAATATGACATTACTACATGAAAATATGACATTACTACTTGAAAATATGACATTAGTACATGAACATATGATGTTAGTACTTGAAAATATGACATTACTACATGAAAATATGACATTAGTACTTGAAAATATGACATTAGTACATGAAAATATGACATTAGTACTTGAAAATATGACATTAGTACATGACCATATGACGTTAGTACTTGAAAATATGACATTACTACTTGAAAATATGACATTAGTACATGAACATATGATGTTAGTACTTGAAAATATGACATTACTACATGAAAATATGACATTACTACATGAAAATATGACATTAGTACATGAAAATATGACATTACTACATGAAAATATGACATTACTACTTGAAAATATGACATTAGTACATGAACATATGATGTTAGTACTTGAAAATATGACATTACTACATCAAAATATGACATTAGTACATGAAAATATGACATTACTACTTGAGAATATGACATTACTACTTGAGAATATGACATTAGTACATCAAAATATGATATTAGTACATGAAAATATGACATTAGTACTTGAAAATATGACAGTAGTACTTGAAAATATGACATTAGTACATCAAAATATGATATTAGTACATGAAAATATGACATTAGTACTTGAAAATATGACAGTAGTACTTGAAAATATGACATTATTGCTTGAAAATATGACATTACTACTTGAGAATATGACATTACTTCTTGAAAATATGACATTACTACATCAAAATATGATATTAGTACATGAAAATATGACAGTAGTACTTGAAAATATGACATTACTACATCAAAATATGACATTAGTACATGAATATATGACATTACTACATGAACATATGACATTAGTACTTGAAAATATGACATTAGTACTTGAAAATATGACATTACTACATCAAAATATGACATTACTACATCAAAATATGACATTACTACATGGAAATATGACATTAGTACTTGAAAATATGACAATACTACATGAAAATATGACATTACTACATGAAAATATGGCATTACTACATGAAAATATTACATTAGTACATGAAAATATGACAATACTACATGAAAATATGACATTACTACTTGAAAATATGACATTACTACATGAAAATATGACAATTCTACATGAAAATATGACAATACTACATGAAAATATGACATTACTACATGAAAATATGACATTACTACTTGAAAATATGACATTACTACTTGAAAATATGACAATACTACATGAAAATATGACATTACTACATGAAAATATGACAATACTACATGAAAATAGGAAATTAGTACATGAAAATATGATATTACCACTTGAAAATATGACATTACTACTTGAAAATATGACATTACTACATGAAAATATGACATTACTACATGAATGTATGACATTACTACTTGAAAATATGACATTACTACATGAAAATATGACATTACTACTTGAAAATATGACATTACTACATGAAATACATGAAAATATTACATTTGTACATGAAAATATGACATTACTACATGAAAATATGACAATACTACTTGAAAATATGACAATACTACATGAAAATATGACATTACTACTTGAAAATATGACATTACTACATGAAAATATGACAATTCTACATGAAAATATGACAATACTACATCAAATATAAATATATATTGGTTAGCAACATGAATATTTGCAGTGGAGGGGGGTGTGGAGCAGGTGTAGGAGTGTTGTGTTCACACACACACACACACACACACACACACACACACACACACACACACAGACACACACACACACAAACAAAGTGTAATGACATCATTGTGTGTGAGCGTAATGACAGAGCATCTTGTCTCGCTGGTTCCCACGCTCTCAGGCACACAAACATCTGGACGCCATTACGCAATAAAAGTTGTGTCACATGACCAGCGAGCCGGGCTGGAGTGCAGAGTTATGTGTTCTGCCCGGGGGCCCGGCCCCAGGGTTTTTGTGGCCCTAAACCGCCTTTAATGTTGCTGTATAACACGCCTGCAGTCAGTATTATAACACAGTGGTCCCTCGCCACATCACGCTTCTAAATGTGTGTCAAGTCATATTCTAAATCCTAAAATATGGCAAGTAAGAGGTGGCTACAATGGGAGTACCACTATTGTACCCATAAAGTACTCTAAAAACATCCAAAAAGCGCCAAAAATACTCAATTTACATGTCGTGACCTGAATATTAATAAGTATTAGTGATTTTGTTATTATAAGTGCTAACACAGACGGACTATTTTAGCCAAGATAACTAGCTTATGCTGCTATATTGACATATTGAGCTGCTGCATCGCCTCTGAGTTGGTGAAAGTTAATTCTAGATTATAAATCATGTCTCTCACCTGGATAGTAGAAGGTTGTGGACATAAACACAAAAGTTGGTCAACTTTGACATCCATTTTAGACCCGGAAATGGCGAGAAAGACATGAAAAGATGTTCTTTTTTTTAACCCTTTGTGAGGATTATGATGAATTGTTGATGTAAAGGGGAATATATAAACATCCCATCAGTCTTTATCCCAGTGAGAGCAGACATTGTACAGTAAGTGATTGTTTTATTATGTTTGTATATCTTGTTTAGCACTTAGCAATACTGCTACATGATGCTTAGTGTTTGACTAAAGCTGCATCTGTTTAGCACACAGCTTCTAAAACTTGTGGATCATCCTCCTTATATTCAGGCTCAAAAATAGAAGTTTCTGGATCATCATTTTTCCCAAAGTAGTCTTTGTTGTCTCGCATCAAGTCTGCCATGATTAGTAGTCTTGTTGTTGAAGTGAAAGTGAATGTTGTGATGCGTCTGTGAAATTAATACGCCGCCGTATGCTTGAAATGATCAAAATACATAAATATCACATGTTGTTATGAATGTTACTAGATACTACATATATACTTACAGTGTGTTTTTAAAACCTTGATTGAGATTTTTTGGATGTTTTTAGAGCACTTTATTGGCAGAATAGATTGCGAAGTAAAAAAAGAAATATTAATACGTATTAATAGTACAATGTTTTCTGGACCATACGTCAATTTTTAGTAGGAAATCAGCAATTTTTTTGTAGATCAGCAACTGTGTGCCCTCCCTTGTGGTTGACTAGCGACTGTGTGGCCCCCTAGTGGTTCATCAGCGACTGTGTGACCCCCCCTTGTGGTTGACCAGCGACTGTGTGCTCCCCTAGTGGTTGATCAGCGACTGTGTGCCCCCCCTTGTGGTTTACCAGCGACTGTGTGCCCCCCTAGTGGTAGATCAGCGACTGTGTGGCCCCCTAGTGGTTGACCAGCGACTGTGTGCCCCCCTAGTGGTAGATCAGTGACTGTGTTCCCCCCTAGTGGTTGACCAGCGACTATGTGCTCCACCTAATGGTTGACCAGCAACTGTGTGACCCCCTAGTGGTAGATCAGTGACTGTGTTCCCCCCTAGTGGTTGATCAGCGACTGTGTTCCCCCACTTAGTGGTTGATCAGCGACTGTTCTTCCCCCCTAGTGGTTGACCAGAGACTCTTTCCCCCCTAGTGGTTGACCAGCGACTGTGTGCCCCCCTAGTGGTTGACCAGCGACTGTGTGCCCTCCCTAGTGGTTGACCAGTGACTGTGTTCCCCCTAGTGGTTGATCAGTGACTATGTGCCCCACCTAGTGGTTGACCAGCGACTGTTTTCCCCCCTAGTGGTAGATCAATGACTGTGTTCCCCCCTAGTGGTAGATCAGTGACTGTGTTCCCCCTAGTGGTTGATCAGCGACTGTGTTTCCCCCACTTAGTGGTTCACCAGAGACTCTTTCTCCCCTGGTGGTTGACCAGCGACTGTGTGCCCTCCTTGTGGTTGACCAGCGACTGTTTTTCCCCCCCTAGTGGTTGACCAGAGACTCTTTCCCCCCTAGTGGTGGATCAGCGACTGTGAGCCCCCCTAGTGGTTGACCAGCGACTGTGTGCCCTCCTTGTGGTTGACCAGCGACTGTGTTTTCCCCCTAGTGTTTGACCAGGGACTGTGTTCCCCCCTAGGGCAAGGCAAGGCAAGGCAACTTTATTTGTATAGCGCTTTTCATACACAAGGCAGACTCAAAGTGCTTCACAGACAACAAAGTGAAATGAAAGAAAATAAAAGCAAAATTAAAATGCAAACAATAAAAATAAAAATAGTGGTTGACCAGTGACTGTGTTTCCACCCCCCAGTGGTTGACCAGCGACTGTATTCTACCCCTAAAGGTTGACAAGAGACTGTGTTCCCCGTGGTTGACCAGCAACTGTGTTCCCACCTAGTGGTTGAACAGTGACTGTGTTCACCCCCTTAAGTGGTAGATCAGAGACTTTGTGCCCCCCCTAGTGGTTGACCAGAGACTGTGTTCCCCCTAGTGGTTGACCAGAGACTGTGTCCCCCCCCCTAGTGGTTGACCAGCGACTGTGTGCTCCCCTAGTGGTTGACCAGCGACTGTGTTTCCCCCCTAGTGGTTGACCAGAGACTGCGCCCCCCCCCTAGTGGTTGACCAGCGACTGTGTACCCCCCTTAGTGGTTGACCAGCGACTGTTTTTCCCCCCTAGTGGTTGACTAGCGACTGTGTGCCCCCCTAGTGGTTGACCAGCGACTGTGTTTTTCCCCCCTTGTGGTTGACCAGAGACTGTGTTCTTTCCCTCGTGGTTGACCAGCGACTGTGTTCCCCCTAGTGGTTGACTAGCGACTGTGTTTCCCCCCCTTGTGGTTGACCAGAGACTGTGTTCCCCCTCGTGGTTGACCAGCGACTGTGGTCCCCCCTAGTGGTTGAACAGTAACTGTGTGCCCCTCCTAGTGGTTGACCAGCGACTGTGTGCCCCCTAGTGGTTGACCAGCGACTGTGTACCCCCCTTAGTGGTTGACCAGCGACTGTTTTTCCCCCCTAGTGGTTGACTAGCGACTGTGTGCCCCCCTAGTGGTTGACCAGCGACTGTGTTTTCCCCCCCTTGTGGTTGACCAGAGACTGTGTTCTTCCCCTCGTGGTTGACCAGCGACTGTGTTCCCCCTAGTGGTTGACCAGCGACTGTGTTTCCCCCCCTTGTGGTTGACCAGAGACTGTGTTCCCCCTCGTGGTTGACCAGCGACTGTGGTCCCCCCTAGTGGTTGAACAGTGACTGTGTGCCCCTCCTAGTGGTTGACCAGCGACTGTGTGCCCCCTAGTGGTTGACCGGCGACTGTGTGCCCCCCCTAGTGGTTGACCAGCGACTGTGTTCCCCCCCTTGTGGTTGACCAGAGACTGTGTTTCCCCTAGTGGTTGACCAGCGACTGTGTGCCCCCTTAGTTGTTGATCGGGGACTGTGTGCCCTCCCTAGTGGTTGACCAGCGACTGTGTGCCCTCCCTGGTGGTTGACCAGCGACTGTGTGCTCCCCCACTGAGAGGTCCCCACATTTACACACATCTTTGTGTCTATTTCAGTCCACAGCCCCCCTGCTGGGAGCCCAGAGCGACCCCAAGTTTCCATATCCTCCCTGCGCTCTCAGAGCTCCTCCCCCTCACGCTGCTCCGGCCAA
This sequence comes from Entelurus aequoreus, assembly GCF_033978785.1. Lineage (NCBI taxonomy): Eukaryota > Metazoa > Chordata > Actinopteri > Syngnathiformes > Syngnathidae > Entelurus > Entelurus aequoreus. Next base: position 8,919 of record NW_026908098.1, on the reverse strand, counting down.
TCAGGTCGCCCCCTCTCCATGACGTCCCCAGGGCCCAGTTTGGGCCCCTCGCCGCTGTCTTCCCCCGCCTCTCGGCCCCACCTGCCCCTCTCGTCTCCTCTGTCCTGCCTCACGCCTCCCAACGTGTCTGCGGCGCTCCTCAACGGGGAGACGGGCAGTCCCCTTCACCCGCCCTCGCCGGGACCCTCCCACACGCCCTCGCCGCCCGCCCTCGCACCCAAGCCTGAAAAGGTGAGTCAATTAGATGCTCGTGCATGGACAAAAGTTTTGGGACACCTTCCTAATATTATATGAAATATCATCCTATAATATTATGTTACACAATGATAGTATATTATATCATAAAATAATATTATGTTATATTACAAGATAATATATATATTATATATGCTTTATTTATTTATTTATTTATTTATTTATTTATTTTGGACATCAGAGTGGTGTTTACCTGCACTACACCTGCCTTCTCTGCATCCTGGGGTTCACCACCGACAGAACCTAACAGTAAATACACAACTTGAGGAAGTGACAAAACAAAGGAGATTGTCAAAGGACATTTTAGAACGTTTAGGGTTAGATCTGTTTTAGGGTTTGGACACTCTAGACGTGTTTAGAGATAGATCGGTTTTAGGGTTAGTACATTCTAGTACATTTTTAGAGTTAGATCGGTTTCAGGGATAGAACATTATAGGACGTTTTAGGGTTAGGACACTAGAACGTTTTTAGAGTTAGATCGGTTTTAGGGTTAGATCGGTTTTATGGTTAGATTGTCTACAACATTTTAGGGTTAGAACGGTTTTAGGGTTAGAACATTCTAGTACGTTTTAGGGTTAGATCGGTTTTAGGGTTACAACGTTTTAGGGTTAGATCGGTTTTAGGGTTAAAACATTCTTGAACGTTTTAGGGTTAGATCGGTTTTAGGGTTAGAATATTCTAGTACGTTTTAGGGTTAGATCGGTTTTAGGGTTACAACGTTTTAGAGTTAGATCGGTTTTAGGGTTAAAACATTCTTGAACGTTATAGGGTTAGATCGGTTTGAGGGTTAGAACAACCTGGAATGTTTTTTTAGGGTTAGATCGGTTTTAGGCTTTGAACATTCTAGCACAGTTTTAGGGTTGGATCGGTTTAAAGGTTAGAACATTTTACAACGTGTTAGGGTTAGATGGTTTAGGGTTAGAACATTCTAGAACGTTTTTAGAGTTGGATCGGTTTTAGGGTTAGAACATTTTAGGACGTTTTAGGGTTAGAACAGTTTTAGGGTTCGAACACTAGAACGTTTTTAGAGGTAGGTCGGTTTTAGGGTTAGATCGGTTTTAGGGTTAGTACGTTCTACAACATTTTAGGGTTAGAACGATTTTAGGGTTAGAACATTCTACTACGTTTTAGGGTTAGAACATTCTAGTACGTTTTAGGGTTGGATCGGTTTTAGGGTTAGAACATTCCAAGTCGTTTTTAGAGTTAGATGAGTTTTATAGTTAGGACACTCTAGAACCTTTTTAGAGTTAGTTCGGTTTTAGGGTTAGAACATTCTAGAATGTTTTTAGCGTTAGATTGTTTTTAGGTTTAGAACACTAGAACGTTTTTAGAGTTAGATCGGTTTTAGGGTTACAACATTTTAGAACATTCTTAGGGTTAGATCGGTTTTAGGGTTAGAACATTCTAGAACGTTCTTAGGGTTAGATTGGTTTTAAGGTTAGAACATTCAAGACACGTTTTAGGGTTAGATCGGTTTTAAAATTAGATAGTTTACAACGTGTTAGGGTTAGGACAGTTTAGGGTTAGAACATTCTAGAACGTTTTTAGAGTTAGATCAGTTTTAGGGTTAGAACGTCCTAGAACGTACTAGAACGTTCTTAGGGTTGGATTGGTTTTAAGGTTAGAACATTCAAGACACGTTTTAGGGTTAGATCGGTTTTAAAATTAGATAGTTTACAACGTGTTAGGGTTAGAACAGTTTAGGGTTAGAACATTCTAGAACGTTTTTAGAGTTAGATCAGTTTTAGGGTTAGAACGTCCTAGAAAGTTTTTAAGGTTAGATCAGTTTTAGGGTTAGAACATTCTAGAACGTTTTAGAGTTAGATCGGTTTTAGGGTTAGAACATTCCAGGACGTTTTTAGAGTTAGATCAGTTTTAGGGTTAGTACACTCTAGAACCTGTTTAGAGTTAGATCGGTTTTAGGGTTAGAACATTCTAGAATGTTTTAGGGTTAGATCGGTTTTAGGGTTAGAACATTCTAGAACGTTTTAGGGTTAGATCGGTTTTAGGGTTTGTACATTCTAGGACGTTTTTAGAGTTATATTGATTTTAGAGTTAGAACACTCCAGAACGTTTTTAGAGTTAAATCGGTTTTAGGGTTACAACATTGTAGAAGTGTAAAATGAGCGCTGCCTGAGTGTCTGGCAACCCTCTTCAACGTTCACTTACAAGCGGAGTTGAATAACGACACAGAATGCGATCCATTCCTCCTCCCCGCCGCGCTGGACAGCTAATCTAAGGCTTGTTTACATCCTCCCTCTCAAATTATGTGGCTGTTTTTTTACGAGGCCCACAAAGGAGTAAAAGATCACAATCCTTACGTAAGACGAGAACATTTTCCTTTTTTCATGCATTCTAAATCGTAAATAAAGGCTAGCAGAAGTCAGCTAACAATGGAGGAAAAGGGAGTCACTCTATTCCGCCTATAAAGCGCTCTAAAAAACCTCCAAGGTTTTATATACAAAAAGGAGATCAGATTGGAGAAACTGTGCGCATGCAAAGAAAGTTACGGAGTTGTGGACAAAGACACAGACGCTAGCTACTGCCGTTAACGTTACCCTCAGCGACATTGTGCGGGGTTAGCATATTAGCCGGAGAAAAACATAACAAAGCTGGTTCGAGTTCCTCTCAGAGGTGTTTGATGGGATTGAGGTCAGGGCTCTCGAGTTCTCCCCCACCAAACTGGTCCATTGCGCTGGAACGTAACCGAACGGTCCCCACATTGTTGGAAACACACAATTGGTTTGGGGCAGGACTTCAATTTATGGGGAAATGAAGGCTCTAACGGCTGACTGATAACGTGACTATAAAGAAGCCTGATTGGCAACCAGGGACAGGTGAGCCCAGATTGGCAACCAGGGACAGGTGAGCCCGGAATGGCAACCAGTGACAGGTGAGCCCAGAATAGCAACTAAGGACAGGTGAGCTCAGATTGGCAACCAGGGACAGGTGAGCCCAGATTGGCAACCAAGGACAGGTGAGCCCAAATTGGCAACCAGGGACAGGTGAGCCCAGATTGGCAACTAGGGACAGGTGAGCCCAGAATGACAACCAGAGACAGGTGAGCCCGGAATGGCAACCAGGGACAGGTGAGCCCAGATTGGCAACCAGGGACAGGTGAGCCCAGATTGGCAACCAAGGACAGGTGAGCCCAAATTGGCAACCAGGGACAGGTGAGCCCAGAATGACAACCAGAGACAGGTGAGCCCAGAATGGCAACCAGAGACAGGTGAGCCCAGATTGGCAATCAAGGACAGGTGAGCCCAGATTGGCAACCAGAGACAGGTGAGCCCAGATTGGCAACCAAGGACAGGTGAGCCCAGATTGGCAACCAGGGACAGGTGAGCCCAAATTGGCAACCAGGGACAGGTGAGCCCAGAATGGCAACCAGGGACAGGTGAGCCCAGATTGCCAACCAAGGACAGGTGAGCCAATATTGGCAACCAAGGAGAGGTGAGCCCAGAATGGCAACCAGGGGCAGGTGAGCCCAGATTGGCAACCAAGGACAGGTGAGCCCAGATTGGCAACCAGGGACAGGTGAGCCCAGAATGGCAACCAGGGACAGGTGAGCCCAGATTGGCAACCAAGGACAGGTGAGCCAATATTAGCAACCAAGGAGAGGTGAGCCCAGATTGGCAACCAGTGGGATTGCATTTTAGTTCTA
>NW_026908097.1:0-76065 GCF_033978785.1 Entelurus aequoreus | reverse complement strand
AAACGGAAAAAAAAAAAATATATATTTGGATTTTTTCTAAGTACAAAATCGAGAGTGGCTAAAATCACCTCTTTTTCCTTCTCTTCGATCAGACACTTAGAAAAAAAAATGAAAAAAAAAAAAAAAAATTGGATTTTTTCTAAGTACAAAATCGGGAGAGGCTAAAATCACCTCTTTTTCCTTCTCTCGATCAGACACTTAGAAAAAAAACGGAAAAAAAAAAAAAAAAAATTTGGATTTTTTCTAAGTACAAAATCGAGAGTGGCTAAAAATCACCTCTTTTTCCTTCTCTCGATCAGACACTTAGAAAAAAAACGGAAAAAAAAAATATATATATTTGGATTTTTTCTAAGTACAAAATCGAGAGTGGCTAAAATCACCTCTTTTTCCTTCTCTCGATCAGACACTTAGAAAAAAAAATGAAAAAAAAAAAAAAAAATTGGATTTTTTCTAAGTACAAAATCGGGAGAGGCTAAAAATCACCTCTTTTTCCTTCTCTCGATCAGACACTTAGAAAAAAAACGGAAAAAAAAAAAAAAAATTTGGATTTTTTCTAAGTACAAAATCGAGAGTGGCTAAAAATCACCTCTTTTTCCTTCTCTCGATCAGACACTTAGAAAAAAAAACTGAAAAAAAAAAAAAAAAAATTGGATTTTTTCTAAGTACAAAATCGAGAGGCTAAAAATCACCTCTTTTTCCTTCTCTCGATCAGACACTTAGAAAAAAAACGGAAAAAAAAAAAAAAAAATTGGATTTTTTCTAAGTACAAATCGAGAGTGGCTAAAAATCACCTCTTTTTCCTTCTCTCGATCAGACACTTAGAAAAAAAACGGAAAAAAAAAAAAAAAAAAATTGGATTTTTTCTAAGTACAAAATCGAGAGTGGCTAAAAATCACCTCTTTTTCCTTCTCTCGATCAGACACTTAGAAAAAAAACGGAAAAAAAAAAAAAAAAATTGGATTTTTTCTAAGTACAAAATCGAGAGAGGCTAAAAATCACCTCTTTTTCCTTTCTCGATCAGACACTTAGAAAAAAACGGAAAAAAAAAAAAAAAAAAATTGGATTTTTTCTAAGTACAAAATCGAGAGTGGCTAAAAATCACCTCTTTTTCCTTCTCTCGATCAGACACTTAGAAAAAAAACGGAAAAAAAAAAAAAAAAATTTGGATTTTTTCTAAGTACAAAATCGAGAGAGGCTAAAAATCACCTCTTTTTCCTTCTCTCGATCAGACACTTAGAAAAAAAACGGAAAAAAAAAAAAAAAAATTGGATTTTTTCTAAGTACAAAATCGAGAGAGGCTAAAAATCACCTCTTTTTCCTTTCTCGATCAGACACTTAGAAAAAAAACGGAAAAAAAAAAAAAAAAAATTGGATTTTTTCTAAGTACAAAATCGAGAGTGGCTAAAATCACCTCTTTTTCCTTCTCTCGATCAGACACTTAGAAAAAAAACGGAAAAAAAAAAAAAAAAAATTGGATTTTTTCTAAGTACAAATCGAGAGAGGCTAAAAATCACCTCTTTTTCCTTCTCTCGATCAGACACTTAGAAAAAAAAAGGAAAAAAAAAAATAAAAATTTGGATTTTTTCTAAGTACAAAATCGAGAGTGGCTAAAAATCACCTCTTTTTCCTTCTCTCGATCAGACACTTAGAAAAAAAACGGAAAAAAAAAAAAAAAAATTGGATTTTTTCTAAGTACAAAATCGAGAGTGGCTAAAAATCACCTCTTTTTCCTTCTCTCGATCAGACACTTAGAAAAAAAAAGAAAAAAAAAATAAAAAAAATTGGATTTTTTTTAAGTACAAAATCGAGAGAGGCTAAAAATCACCTCTTTTTCCTTTTCTCGATCAGACACTTAGAAAAAAAACGGAAAAAAAAAAAAAAAAATTTGGATTTTTTCTAAGTACAAAATCGAGAGAGGCTAAAAATCACCTCTTTTTCCTTCTCTCGATCAGACACTTAGAAAAAAAACGGAAAAAAAAAAAAAAAAAAATTGGATTTTTTCTAAGTACAAAATCGAGAGTGGCTAAAAATCACCTCTTTTTCCTTCTCTCGATCAGACACTTAGAAAAAAAACGGAAAAAAAAAAAAAAAAAATTGGATTTTTTCTAAGTACAAAATCGAGAGAGGCTAAAATCACCTCTTTTTCCTTCTCTCGATCAGACACTTAGAAAAAAAACGGAAAAAAAAAAAATAATAATTTGGATTTTTCTAAGTACAAAATCGAGAGAGGCTAAAAATCACCTCTTTTTCCTTTCTCGATCAGACACTTAGAAAAAAAACGGAAAAAAAAAAAAAAAAAATTGGATTTTTTCTAAGTACAAAATCGAGAGAGGCTAAAAATCACCTCTTTTTCCTTCTCTCGATCAGACACTTAGAAAAAAAACGGAAAAAAAAAAAAAAAAAATTGGATTTTTTCTAAGTACAAAATCGAGAGTGGCTAAAAATCACCTCTTTTTCCTTCTCTCGATCAGACACTTAGAAAAAAAAATGAAAAAAAAAAAAAAAAAATTGGATTTTTTCTAAGTACAAAATCGAGAGAGGCTAAAAATCACTTCTTTTTCCTTCTCTCGATCAGACACTTAGAAAAAAAACGGAAAAAAAAAAAAAAAAATTTGGATTTTTTCTAAGTACAAAATCGAGAGTGGCTAAAAATCACCTCTTTTTCCTTCTCTCGATCAGACACTTAGAAAAAAAACGAAAAAAAAAAAAAAAAAATTTGGATTTTTTCTAAGTACAAAATCGAGAGAGGCTAAAAATCACCTCTTTTTCCTTCTTCTCGATCAGACACTTAGAAAAAAAACGGAAAAAAAAAAAAATATATTTGGATTTTTTCTAAGTACAAAATCGAGAGTGGCTAAAATCACCTCTTTTTCCTTCTCTCGATCAGACACTTAGAAAAAAAAATGAAAAAAAAAAAAAAAATTGGATTTTTTCTAAGTACAAAATCGAGAGAGGCTAAAAATCACCTCTTTTTCCTTCTCTCGATCAGACACTTAGAAAAAAAACGGAAAAAAAAAAAAAAAAAAATTTGGATTTTTTCTAAGTACAAAATCGAGAGTGGCTAAAATCACCTCTTTTTCCTTCTCTCGATCAGACACTTAGAAAAAAAACGGAAAAAAAAAAAATATATATTTGGATTTTTTCTAAGTACAAAATCGAGAGTGGCTAAAATCACCTCTTTTTCCTTCTCTCGATCAGACACTTAGAAAAAAAAATGAAAAAAAAAAAAAAAATTGGATTTTTTCTAAGTACAAAATCGGGAGAGGCTAAAAATCACCTCTTTTTCCTTCTCTCGATCAGACACTTAGAAAAAAAACGGAAAAAAAAAAAAAAAAAATTTGGATTTTTTCTAAGTACAAAATCGAGAGTGGCTAAAAATCACCTCTTTTTCCTTCTCTCGATCAGACACTTAGAAAAAAAACGGAAAAAAAAAAAAAAAAATTTGATTTTTTCTAAGTACAAAATCGAGAGTGGCTAAAAATCACCTCTTTTTCCTTCTCTCGATCAGACACTTAGAAAAAAAACGGAAAAAAAAAAAAAAAAAATTTGGATTTTTCTAAGTACAAAATCGAGAGTGGCTAAAAATCACCTCTTTTTCCTTCTCTCGATCAGACACTTAGAAAAAAAACGAAAAAAAAAAAAAAAAATTGGATTTTTCTAAGTACAAAATCGAGAGTGGCTAAAAATCACCTCTTTTTCCTTCTCTCGATCAGACACTTAGAAAAAAAACGGAAAAAAAAAAAAAAAAAATTGGATTTTTTCTAAGTACAAATCGAGAGTGGCTAAAAATCACCTCTTTTTCCTTCTCTCGATCAGACACTTAGAAAAAAAACGGAAAAAAAAAAAAAAAAATTGGATTTTTTCTAAGTACAAAATCGAGAGTGGCTAAAAATCACCTCTTTTTCCTTCTCTCGATCAGACACTTAGAAAAAAAACGGAAAAAAAAAAAAAAAAATTGGATTTTTTCTAAGTACAAAATCGAGAGAGGCTAAAAATCACCTCTTTTTCCTTCTCTCGATCAGACACTTAGAAAAAAAACGGAAAAAAAAAAAAAAAAATTTGGATTTTTCTAAGTACAAAATCGAGAGTGGCTAAAAATCACCTCTTTTTCCTTCTCTCGATCAGACACTTAGAAAAAAAACGGAAAAAAAAAAAAAAAAATTTGATTTTTTCTAAGTACAAAATCGAGAGAGGCTAAAAATCACCTCTTTTTCCTTCTCTCGATCAGACACTTAGAAAAAAAACGGAAAAAAAAAAAAAAAAATTTGGATTTTTTCTAAGTACAAAATCGAGAGTGGCTAAAAATCACCTCTTTTCCTTCTCTCGATCAGACACTTAGAAAAAAAACGGAAAAAAAAAAAAAAAAATTTGGATTTTTTCTAAGTACAAAATCGAGAGTGGCTAAAAATCACCTCTTTTTCCTTCTCTCGATCAGACACTTAGAAAAAAAACGAAAAAAAAAAAAAAAAATTGGATTTTTTCTAAGTACAAAATCGAGAGAGGCTAAAAATCACCTCTTTTTCCTTCTCTCGATCAGACACTTAGAAAAAAAAACGGAAAAAAAAAAAAAAAAATTTGGATTTTTTCTAAGTACAAAATCGAGAGTGGCTAAAAATCACCTCTTTTTCCTTCTCTCGATCAGACACTTAGAAAAAAAACGGAAAAAAAAAAAAAAAAAAATTGGATTTTTTCTAAGTACAAAATCGAGAGAGGCTAAAAATCACCTCTTTTCCTTTCTCTCGATCAGACACTTAGAAAAAAACGGAAAAAAAAAAAAAAAAAATTGGATTTTTTCTAAGTACAAAATCGAGAGAGGCTAAAAATCACCTCTTTTCCTTCTCTCGATCAGACACTTAGAAAAAAAACGGAAAAAAAAAAAAAAAAAATTGGATTTTTTCTAAGTACAAAATCGAGAGAGGCTAAAAATCACCTCTTTTTCCTTCTCTCGATCAGACACTTAGAAAAAAAACGGAAAAAAAAAAAAAAAAAATTGGATTTTTTCTAAGTACAAAATCGAGAGTGGCTAAAAATCACCTCTTTTTCCTTCTCTCGATCAGACACTTAGAAAAAAAACGGAAAAAAAAAAAAAAAAATTGGATTTTTTCTAAGTACAAAATCGAGAGTGGCTAAAAATCACCTCTTTTTCCTTCTCTCGATCAGACACTTAGAAAAAAACGGAAAAAAAAAAAAAAAAATTTGGATTTTTTCTAAGTACAAAATCGAGAGAGGCTAAAAATCACCTCTTTTTCCTTTCTCGATCAGACACTTAGAAAAAAAACGGAAAAAAAAAAAAAAAAAATTGGATTTTTCTAAGTACAAAATCGAGAGTGGCTAAAAATCACCTCTTTTTCCTTCTCTCGATCAGACACTTAGAAAAAAAACGGAAAAAAAAAAAAAAAAATTGGATTTTTTTCTAAGTACAAAATCGAGAGAGGCTAAAAATCACCTCTTTTTCCTTCTCTCGATCAGACACTTAGAAAAAAAACGGAAAAAAAAAAAAAAAAATTTGGATTTTTTCTAAGTACAAAATCGAGAGAGGCTAAAAATCACCTCTTTTTCCTTTTCTCGATCAGACACTTAGAAAAAAAACGGAAAAAAAAAAAAAAAATTTGGATTTTTTCTAAGTACAAAATCGAGAGTGGCTAAAAATCACCTCTTTTTCCTTCTCTCGATCAGACACTTAGAAAAAAAACGGAAAAAAAAAAAAAAAAAATTGGATTTTTTCTAAGTACAAAATCGAGAGAGGCTAAAAATCACCTCTTTTTCCTTTCTCGATCAGACACTTAGAAAAAAAACGGAAAAAAAAAAAAAAAAATTTGGATTTTTTCTAAGTACAAAATCGAGAGTGGCTAAAAATCACCTCTTTTTCCTTCTCTCGATCAGACACTTAGAAAAAAAACGGAAAAAAAAAAAAAAAATTTGGATTTTTTCTAAGTACAAAATCGAGAGTGGCTAAAAATCACCTCTTTTTCCTTCTCTCGATCAGACACTTAGAAAAAAAAACGGAAAAAAAAAAAAAAAAAAAAAATTGGATTTTTTCTAAGTACAAAATCGAGAGAGGCTAAAAATCACCTCTTTTTCCTTCTCTCGATCAGACACTTAGAAAAAAAACGGAAAAAAAAAATAAAATTTGATTTTTTCTAAGTACAAAATCGAGAGAGGCTAAAAATCACCTCTTTTTCCTTCTCTCGATCAGACACTTAGAAAAAAAACGGAAAAAAAAAAAAAAAAATTTGGATTTTTTCTAAGTACAAAATCGAGAGAGGCTAAAAATCACCTCTTTTTCCTTCTCTCGATCAGACACTTAGAAAAAAAACGGAAAAAAAAAAAAAAAAAATTTGGATTTTTTCTAAGTACAAAATCGAGAGTGGCTAAAAATCACCTCTTTTTCCTTCTCTCGATCAGACACTTAGAAAAAAAAATGAAAAAAAAAAAAAAAAAATTGGATTTTTTCTAAGTACAAAATCGAGAGAGGCTAAAAATCACCTCTTTTTCCTTCTCTCGATCAGACACTTAGAAAAAAAACGGAAAAAAAAAAAAAAAAAATTTGGATTTTTTCTAAGTACAAAATCGAGAGTGGCTAAAAATCACCTCTTTTTCCTTCTCTCGATCAGACACTTAGAAAAAAAACGGAAAAAAAAAAAAAAAAAAATTTGGATTTTTTCTAAGTACAAAATCGAGAGAGGCTAAAATCACCTCTTTTTCCTTTCTCGATCAGACACTTAGAAAAAAAACGGAAAAAAAAAAAAATATATTTGGATTTTTTCTAAGTACAAAATCGAGAGTGGCTAAAATCACCTCTTTTTCCTTCTCTCGATCAGACACTTAGAAAAAAAAAGGAAAAAAAAAAAAAAAATTGGATTTTTTCTAAGTACAAAATCGAGAGAGGCTAAAAATCACCTCTTTTTCCTTCTCTCGATCAGACACTTAGAAAAAAAACGGAAAAAAAAAAAAAAAAAATTTGGATTTTTTCTAAGTACAAAATCGAGAGTGGCTAAAAATCACCTCTTTTTCCTTCTCTCGATCAGACACTTAGAAAAAAAACGGAAAAAAAAAAAATATTTGGATTTTTTCTAAGTACAAAATCGAGAGTGGCTAAAATCACCTCTTTTTCCTTCTCTCGATCAGACACTTAGAAAAAAAAATGAAAAAAAAAAAAAAATTGGATTTTTTCTAAGTACAAAATCGGGAGAGGCTAAAAATCACCTCTTTTTCCTTCTCTCGATCAGACACTTAGAAAAAAACGGAAAAAAAAAAAAAAAAAATTTGGATTTTTTCTAAGTACAAAATCGAGAGTGGCTAAAAATCACCTCTTTTTCCTTCTCTCGATCAGACACTTAGAAAAAAAAAGGAAAAAAAAAAAAAAAAAATTGGATTTTTTCTAAGTACAAAATCGAGAGAGGCTAAAAATCACCTCTTTTTCCTTCTCTCGATCAGACACTTAGAAAAAAAACGGAAAAAAAAAAAAAAAAAAATTGGATTTTTCTAAGTACAAATCGAGAGTGGCTAAAATCACCTCTTTTTCCTTCTCTCGATCAGACACTTAGAAAAAAAACGGAAAAAAAAAAAAAAAAAATTTGGATTTTTTCTAAGTACAAAATCGAGAGTGGCTAAAAATCACCTCTTTTTCCTTCTCTCGATCAGACACTTAGAAAAAAAACGGAAAAAAAAAAAAAAAATTTGGATTTTTTCTAAGTACAAAATCGAGAGAGGCTAAAAATCACCTCTTTTTCCTTTTCTCGATCAGACACTTAGAAAAAAAACGGAAAAAAAAAAAAAAAAATTGGATTTTTTCTAAGTACAAAATCGAGAGTGGCTAAAAATCACCTCTTTTTCCTTCTCTCGATCAGACACTTAGAAAAAAAACGGAAAAAAAAAAAAAAAAATTTGGATTTTTTCTAAGTACAAAATCGAGAGAGGCTAAAAATCACCTCTTTTTCCTTCTCTCGATCAGACACTTAGAAAAAAAACGGAAAAAAAAAAAAAAAAATTTGGATTTTTTCTAAGTACAAAATCGAGAGAGGCTAAAAATCACCTCTTTTTCCTTTTCTCGATCAGACACTTAGAAAAAAAACGGAAAAAAAAAAAAAAAAATTGGATTTTTTCTAAGTACAAAATCGAGAGTGGCTAAAAATCACCTCTTTTTCCTTCTCTCGATCAGACACTTAGAAAAAAAAACGGAAAAAAAAAAAAAAAAATTTGGATTTTTTCTAAGTACAAAATCGAGAGAGGCTAAAAATCACCTCTTTTTCCTTTTCTCGATCAGACACTTAGAAAAAAAACGGAAAAAAAAAAAAAAAAATTTGGATTTTTTCTAAGTACAAAATCGAGAGTGGCTAAAATCACCTCTTTTTCCTTCTCTCGATCAGACACTTAGAAAAAAAACGGAAAAAAAAAAAAAAAATTTGGATTTTTTCTAAGTACAAAATCGAGAGTGGCTAAAAATCACCTCTTTTTCCTTCTCTCGATCAGACACTTAGAAAAAAAACGGAAAAAAAAAAAAAAAAAATTTGGATTTTTTCTAAGTACAAAATCGAGAGAGGCTAAAAATCACCTCTTTTTCCTTCTCTCGATCAGACACTTAGAAAAAAAAAGGAAAAAAAAAAAAAAAAAATTGGATTTTTTCTAAGTACAAAATCGAGAGAGGCTAAAAATCACCTCTTTTTCCTTCTCTCGATCAGACACTTAGAAAAAAACGGAAAAAAAAAAAAAAAAATTTGGATTTTTTCTAAGTACAAAATCGAGAGAGGCTAAAAATCACCTCTTTTTCCTTCTCTCGATCAGACACTTAGAAAAAAAACGGAAAAAAAAAAAAAAAAAATTTGGATTTTTTCTAAGTACAAATCGAGAGTGGCTAAAAATCACCTCTTTTTCCTTCTCTCGATCAGACACTTAGAAAAAAAAATGAAAAAAAAAAAAAAAAAATTGGATTTTTCTAAGTACAAAATCGAGAGAGGCTAAAAATCACCTCTTTTTCCTTCTCTCGATCAGACACTTAGAAAAAAAACGGAAAAAAAAAAAAAAAAATTTGGATTTTTTCTAAGTACAAAATCGAGAGTGGCTAAAAATCACCTCTTTTTCCTTCTCTCGATCAGACACTTAGAAAAAAAACGGAAAAAAAAAAAAAAAAAATTTGGATTTTTTCTAAGTACAAAATCGAGAGAGGCTAAAAATCACCTCTTTTTCCTTCTCTCGATCAGACACTTAGAAAAAAAACGGAAAAAAAAAAAAAAATATTTGGATTTTTTCTAAGTACAAAATCGAGAGTGGCTAAAATCACCTCTTTTTCCTTCTCTCGATCAGACACTTAGAAAAAAAAATGAAAAAAAAAAAAAAAATTGGATTTTTTCTAAGTACAAAATCGAGAGAGGCTAAAAATCACCTCTTTTTCCTTCTCTCGATCAGACACTTAGAAAAAAACGGAAAAAAAAAAAAAAAAAAATTTGGATTTTTTCTAAGTACAAAATCGAGAGTGGCTAAAATCACCTCTTTTTCCTTCTCTCGATCAGACACTTAGAAAAAAAACGAAAAAAAAAAAAAAAATTTGGATTTTTTCTAAGTACAAATCGAGAGTGGCTAAAAATCACCTCTTTTTCCTTCTCTCGATCAGACACTTAGAAAAAAAACTGAAAAAAAAAAAAAAAAAATTGGATTTTTTCTAAGTACAAAATCGAGAGAGGCTAAAATCACCTCTTTTTCCTTCTCTCGATCAGACACTTAGAAAAAAAACGGAAAAAAAAAAAAAAAATTTGGATTTTTTCTAAGTACAAAATCGAGAGTGGCTAAAAATCACCTCTTTTTCCTTCTCTCGATCAGACACTTAGAAAAAAAACGGAAAAAAAAAAAAAAAAAATTTGGATTTTTTCTAAGTACAAAATCGAGAGTGGCTAAAAATCACCTCTTTTTCCTTCTCTCGATCAGACACTTAGAAAAAAAACGGAAAAAAAAAAAAAAAAAATTTGGATTTTTTCTAAGTACAAAATCGAGAGTGGCTAAAAATCACCTCTTTTTCCTTCTCTCGATCAGACACTTAGAAAAAAACGGAAAAAAAAAAAAAAAAATTTGGATTTTTTCTAAGTACAAAATCGAGAGAGGCTAAAAATCACCTCTTTTTCCTTCTCTCGATCAGACACTTAGAAAAAAAACGGAAAAAAAAAAAAAAAATTTGGATTTTTTCTAAGTACAAAATCGAGAGTGGCTAAAAATCACCTCTTTTTCCTTCTCTCGATCAGACACTTAGAAAAAAAACGGAAAAAAAAAAAAAAAAATTTGGATTTTTTCTAAGTACAAAATCGAGAGTGGCTAAAATCACCTCTTTTTCCTTCTCTCGATCAGACACTTAGAAAAAAAAAGGAAAAAAAAAAAAAAAAATTGGATTTTTTCTAAGTACAAAATCGAGAGAGGCTAAAAATCACCTCTTTTTCCTTCTCTCGATCAGACACTTAGAAAAAAAACGGAAAAAAAAAAAAAAAAATTTGGATTTTTTCTAAGTACAAAATCGAGAGTGGCTAAAATCACCTCTTTTTCCTTCTCTCGATCAGACACTTAGAAAAAAAACTGAAAAAAAAAAAAAAAATTGGATTTTTTCTAAGTACAAAATCGAGAGAGGCTAAAAATCACCTCTTTTTCCTTCTCTCGATCAGACACTTAGAAAAAAAACGGAAAAAAAAAAAAAAAAAATTTGGATTTTTTCTAAGTACAAAATCGAGAGTGGCTAAAAATCACCTCTTTTTCCTTCTCTCGATCAGACACTTAGAAAAAAAACGGAAAAAAAAAAAAAAAAAATTTGGATTTTTTCTAAGTACAAAATCGAGAGTGGCTAAAAATCACCTCTTTTTCCTTCTCTCGATCAGACACCTTAGAAAAAAAAATGAAAAAAAAAAAAAAAAATTGGATTTTTTCTAAGTACAAAATCGAGAGAGGCTAAAAATCACCTCTTTTTCCTTCTCTCGATCAGACACTTAGAAAAAAAACGGAAAAAAAAAAAAAAAAAATTGGGTTTTTTCTAAGTACAAAATCGAGAGTGGCTAAAAAATCACCTCTTTTTCCTTCTCTCGATCAGACACTTAGAAAAAAAACGGAAAAAAAAAAAAAAAAAATTTGGATTTTTTCTAAGTACAAAATCGAGAGAGGCTAAAAATCACCTCTTTTTCCTTCTCTCGATCAGACACTTAGAAAAAAAAACGGAAAAAAAAAAAAAAAAAAATTTGGATTTTTTCTAAGTACAAAATCGAGAGTGGCTAAAAATCACCTCTTTTTCCTTCTCTCGATCAGACACTTAGAAAAAAAACGGAAAAAAAAAAAAAAAAAAATTTGGATTTTTTCTAAGTACAAAATCGAGAGTGGCTAAAAATCACCTCTTTTTCCTTCTCTCGATCAGACACTTAGAAAAAAAAAAGAAAAAAAAAAAAAAAATTGGATTTTTTCTAAGTACAAAATCGAGAGAGGCTAAAAATCACCTCTTTTTCCTTCTCTCGATCAGACACTTAGAAAAAAAACGGAAAAAAAAAAAAAAAAAAATTGAATTTTTTCTAAGTACAAAATCGAGAGAGGCTAAAAATCACCTCTTTTTCCTTTTCTCGATCAGACACTTAGAAAAAAACGGAAAAAAAAAAAAAAAAAATTGGATTTTTTCTAAGTACAAAATCGAGAGTGGCTAAAAATCACCTCTTTTTCCTTCTCTCGATCAGACACTTAGAAAAAAAAATGAAAAAAAAAAAAAAAAAATTGGATTTTTTCTAAGTACAAAATCGAGAGAGGCTAAAAATCACCTCTTTTTCCTTCTCTCGATCAGACACTTAGAAAAAAAACGGAAAAAAAAAAAAAAAAAATTGGATTTTTTCTAAGTACAAAATCGAGAGTGGCTAAAAATCACCTCTTTTTCCTTCTCTCGATCAGACACTTAGAAAAAAACGGAAAAAAAAAAAAAAAATTTGGATTTTTTCTAAGTACAAAATCGAGAGTGGCTAAAAATCACCTCTTTTCCTTCTCTCGATCAGACACTTAGAAAAAAAACGGAAAAAAAAAAAAAAAAATTTGGATTTTTTCTAAGTACAAAATCGAGAGAGGCTAAAAATCACCTCTTTTTCCTTCTCTCGATCAGACACTTAGAAAAAAAACGGAAAAAAAAAAAAAAAATTTGGATTTTTTCTAAGTACAAAATCGAGAGTGGCTAAAAATCACCTCTTTTTCCTTCTCTCGATCAGACACTTAGAAAAAAAACGGAAAAAAAAAAAAAAAAAATTTGGATTTTTTCTAAGTACAAAATCGAGAGAGGCTAAAAATCACCTCTTTTTCCTTCTCTCGATCAGACACTTAGAAAAAAAACGGAAAAAAAAAAAAAAAAAATTTGGATTTTTTCTAAGTACAAAATCGAGAGAGGCTAAAAATCACCTCTTTTTCCTTTTCTCGATCAGACACTTAGAAAAAAACGGAAAAAAAAAAAAAAAATTGGATTTTTTTCTAAGTACAAAATCGAGAGTGGCTAAAATCACCTCTTTTTCCTTCTCTCGATCAGACACTTAGAAAAAAAACGGAAAAAAAAAAAAAAAAATTTGGATTTTTTCTAAGTACAAAATCGAGAGAGGCTAAAAATCACCTCTTTTTCCTTCTCTCGATCAGACACTTAGAAAAAAAACGGAAAAAAAAAAAAAAAAATTTGGATTTTTTCTAAGTACAAAATCGAGAGTGGCTAAAAATCACCTCTTTTTCCTTCTCTCGATCAGACACTTAGAAAAAAAACGGAAAAAAAAAAAAAAAAAATTGGATTTTTTCTAAGTACAAAATCGAGAGTGGCTAAAAATCACCTCTTTTTCCTTCTCTCGATCAGACACTTAGAAAAAAAAATGAAAAAAAAAAAAAAAAATTGGATTTTTTCTAAGTACAAAATCGAGAGAGGCTAAAAATCACCTCTTTTTCCTTCTCTCGATCAGACACTTAGAAAAAAACGGAAAAAAAAAAAAAAAAAATGTGGATTGTTTCTAAGTACAAAATCGAGAGTGGCTAAAAATCACCTCTTTTTTCCTTCTCTCGATCAGACACTTAGAAAAAAAAACGGAAAAAAAAAAATAATAATTTGGATTTTTTCTAAGTACAAAATCGAGAGAGGCTAAAATCACCTCTTTTTCCTTCTCTCGATCAGACACTTAGAAAAAAAACGGAAAAAAAAAAAAAAAAAATTGGATTTTTTCTAAGTACAAAATCGAGAGTGGCTAAAAATCACCTCTTTTTCCTTCTCTCGATCAGACACTTAGAAAAAAAACGGGAAAAAAAAAAAAAAAAATTTGGATTTTTTCTAAGTACAAAATCGAGAGTGGCTAAAAATCACCTCTTTTTCCTTCTCTCGATCAGACACTTAGAAAAAAAACGGAAAAAAAAAAAAAAAAATTGGATTTTTTCTAAGTACAAAATCGAGAGAGGCTAAAAATCACCTCTTTTTCCTTCTCTCGATCAGACACTTAGAAAAAAAAAGGAAAAAAAAAAAAAAAAATTGGATTTTTTCTAAGTACAAAATCGAGAGAGGCTAAAAATCACCTCTTTTTCCTTTTCTCGATCAGACACTTAGAAAAAAAACGGAAAAAAAAATAAAAAAAATTTGGATTTTTTCTAAGTACAAAATCGAGAGTGGCTAAAAATCACCTCTTTTTCCTTCTCTCGATCAGACACTTAGAAAAAAAACGGAAAAAAAAAAAAAAAAAAATTTGGATTTTTTCTAAGTACAAAATCGAGAGAGGCTAAAAATCACCTCTTTTTCCTTTCTCGATCAGACACTTAGAAAAAAAACGGAAAAAAAAAAAAAAAAATTTGGATTTTTTCTAAGTACAAAATCGAGAGTGGCTAAAAATCACCTCTTTTTCCTTCTCTCGATCAGACACTTAGAAAAAAAACGGAAAAAAAAAAAAAAAAAATTTGGATTTTTTCTAAGTACAAAATCGAGAGAGGCTAAAAATCACCTCTTTTTCCTTTTCTCGATCAGACACTTAGAAAAAAAACGGAAAAAAAAAAAAAAAAATTTGGATTTTTTCTAAGTACAAAATCGAGAGTGGCTAAAATCACCTCTTTTTCCTTCTCTCGATCAGACACTTAGAAAAAAAACGGAAAAAAAAAAAAAATTTTGGATTTTTTCTAAGTACAAAATCGAGAGTGGCTAAAAATCACCTCTTTTTCCTTCTCTCGATCAGACACTTAGAAAAAAAAATGAAAAAAAAAAAAAAAAAATTGGATTTTTTCTAAGTACAAAATCGAGAGAGGCTAAAAATCACCTCTTTTTCCTTCTCTCGATCAGACACTTAGAAAAAAAACGGAAAAAAAACAAAAAAACATTGGATTTTTTCTAAGTACAAAATCGAGAGTGGCTAAAAATCACCTCTTTTTCCTTCTCTCGATCAGACACTTAGAAAAAAAATGAAAAAAAAAAAAAAAATTGGATTTTTTCTAAGTACAAAATCGAGAGAGGCTAAAAATCACCTCTTTTTCCTTCTCTCGATCAGACACTTAGAAAAAAAACGGAAAAAAAAAAAAAAATATTTGGATTTTTTCTAAGTACAAAATCGAGAGTGGCTAAAAATCACCTCTTTTTCCTTCTCTCGATCAGACACTAGAAAAAAAACGGAAAAAAAAAAAAAAAAAATTGGATTTTTTCTGAGTACAAAATCGAGAGTGGCTAAAAATCACCTCTTTTTCCTTCTCTCGATCAGACACTTAGAAAAAAAAATGAAAAAAAAAAAAAAAAAATTGGATTTTTTCTAAGTACAAAATCGAGAGAGGCTAAAAATCACCTCTTTTTCCTTATCTCGATCAGACACTTAGAAAAAAAACGGAAAAAAAAAAAAAAAAAAATTTGGGTTTTTCTAAGTACAAAATCGAGAGTGGCTAAAATCACCTCTTTTTCCTTCTCTCGATCAGACACTTAGAAAAAAAACGGAAAAAAAAAAAAAAAAATTTGGATTTTTTCTAAGTACAAAATCGAGAGAGGCTAAAAATCACCTCTTTTTCCTTCTCTCGATCAGACACTTAGAAAAAAAACGGAAAAAAAAAAAAAAAAAATTGGATTTTTTCTAAGTACAAAATCGAGAGAGGCTAAAAATCACCTCTTTTTCCTTCTCTCGATCAGACACTTAGAAAAAAAACGGAAAAAAAAAAAAAAAAAATTTGGATTTTTTCTAAGTACAAAATCGAGAGTGGCTAAAAATCACCTCTTTTTCCTTCTCTCGATCAGACACTTAGAAAAAAAAATGAAAAAAAAAAAAAAA
This sequence comes from Entelurus aequoreus, assembly GCF_033978785.1. Taxonomy (NCBI): domain Eukaryota; kingdom Metazoa; phylum Chordata; class Actinopteri; order Syngnathiformes; family Syngnathidae; genus Entelurus; species Entelurus aequoreus. Next base: position 60,814 of record NW_026908097.1, on the reverse strand, counting down.
ATTGGATTTTTTCTAAGTACAAAATCGAGAGAGGCTAAAAATCACTTCTTTTTTCCTTCTCTCGATCAGACACTTAGAAAAAAAAACGGAAAAAAAAAAAAAAAATTTGGATTTTTTCTAAGTACAAAATCGAGAGTGGCTAAAAATCACCTCTTTTTCCTTCTCTCGATCAGACACTTAGAAAAAAAACGGAAAAAAAAAAAAAAAAAAATTTGGATTTTTTCTAAGTACAAAATCGAGAGAGGCTAAAAATCACCTCTTTTTCCTTCTCTCGATCAGACACTTAGAAAAAAAACGGAAAAAAAAAAAAAATATATTTGGATTTTTTCTAAGTACAAAATCGAGAGTGGCTAAAATCACCTCTTTTTCCTTCTCTCGATCAGACACTTAGAAAAAAAAATGAAAAAAAAAAAAAAAATTGGATTTTTTCTAAGTACAAAATCGAGAGAGGCTAAAAATCACCTCTTTTTCCTTCTCTCGATCAGACACTTAGAAAAAAAACGGAAAAAAAAAAAAAAAAAATTTGGATTTTTTCTAAGTACAAAATCGAGAGTGGCTAAAAATCACCTCTTTTTCCTTCTCTCGATCAGACACTTAGAAAAAAAACGGAAAAAAAAAAAAAAAAAATTTGGATTTTTTCTAAGTACAAAATCGAGAGTGGCTAAAAATCACCTCTTTTTCCTTCTCTCGATCAGACACTTAGAAAAAAAAATGAAAAAAAAAAAAAAAAAATTGGATTTTTTCTAAGTACAAAATCGAGAGAGGCTAAAAATCACCTCTTTTTCCTTCTCTCGATCAGACACTTAGAAAAAAAACGGAAAAAAAAAAAAAAAATTTGGTTTTTTCTAAGTACAAAATCGAGAGTGGCTAAAAATCACCTCTTTTCCTTCTCTCGATCAGACACTTAGAAAAAAAACGGAAAAAAAAAAAAAAAAATTTGGATTTTTTCTAAGTACAAAATCGAGAGAGGCTAAAAATCACCTCTTTTTCCTTCTCTCGATCAGACACTTAGAAAAAAAACGGAAAAAAAAAAAAAAAAATTTGATTTTTTCTAAGTACAAAATCGAGAGTGGCTAAAAATCACCTCTTTTTCCTTCTCTCGATCAGACACTTAGAAAAAAACGGAAAAAAAAAAAAAAAAAATTTGGATTTTTTCTAAGTACAAAATCGAGAGTGGCTAAAAATCACCTCTTTTTCTTCTCTCGATCAGACACTTAGAAAAAAAAAAGAAAAAAAAAAAAAAAATTGGATTTTTTCTAAGTACAAAATCGAGAGAGGCTAAAAATCACCTCTTTTTCCTTCTCTCGATCAGACACTTAGAAAAAAAACGGAAAAAAAAAAAAAAAAATTTGGATTTTTTCTAAGTACAAAATCGAGAGTGGCTAAAAATCACCTCTTTTTCCTTCTCTCGATCAGACACTTAGAAAAAAAACGGAAAAAAAAAAAAAAAAAATTGGATTTTTTCTAAGTACAAAATCGAGAGAGGCTAAAAATCACCTCTTTTTCCTTTTCTCGATCAGACACTTAGAAAAAAAACGGGAAAAAAAAAAAAAAAAAATGGATTTTTTCTAAGTACAAAATCGAGAGTGGCTAAAAATCACCTCTTTTTCCTTCTCTCGATCAGACACTTAGAAAAAAAACGGAAAAAAAAAAAAAAAAAATTGGAATTTTTCTAAGTACAAAATCGAGAGAGGCTAAAAATCACCTCTTTTTCCTTTTCTCGATCAGACACTTAGAAAAAAAACGGAAAAAAAAAAAAAAAAAATTTGGATTTTTTCTAAGTACAAAATCGAGAGTGGCTAAAAATCACCTCTTTTTCCTTCTCTCGATCAGACACTTAGAAAAAAAACGGAAAAAAAAAAAAAAAAAATTTGGATTTTTTCTAAGTACAAAATCGAGAGAGGCTAAAAATCACCTCTTTTTCCTTCTCTCGATCAGACACTTAGAAAAAAAACGGAAAAAAAAAAAAAAAAAATTTGGATTTTTTCTAAGTACAAAATCGAGAGAGGCTAAAAATCACCTCTTTTTCCTTTTCTCGATCAGACACTTAGAAAAAAAACGGGAAAAAAAAAAAAAAAATTTGGATTTTTTCTAAGTACAAAATCGAGAGTGGCTAAAAATCACCTCTTTTTCCTTCTCTCGATCAGACACTTAGAAAAAAAAACGGAAAAAAAAAAAAAAAAAATTGGATTTTTTCTAAGTACAAAATCGAGAGAGGCTAAAAATCACCTCTTTTTCCTTTTCTCGATCAGACACTTAGAAAAAAAACGGAAAAAAAAAAAAAAAAAATTTGGATTTTTTCTAAGTACAAAATCGAGAGTGGCTAAAAATCACCTCTTTTTCCTTCTCTCGATCAGACACTTAGAAAAAAAACGGAAAAAAAAAAAAAAAAATTTGGATTTTTTCTAAGTACAAAATCGAGAGTGGCTAAAAATCACCTCTTTTTCCTTCTCTCGATCAGACACTTAGAAAAAAAACGGAAAAAAAAAAAAAAATAATTTGGATTTTTTCTAAGTACAAAATCGAGAGAGGCTAAAAATCACCTCTTTTTCCTTCTCTCGATCAGACACTTAGAAAAAAAAAGGAAAAAAAATAATAATAATTTGGATTTTTTCTAAGTACAAAATCGAGAGAGGCTAAAAATCACCTCTTTTTCCTTTTCTCGATCAGACACTTAGAAAAAAAACGGAAAAAAAAAAAAAAAAAATTTGGATTTTTTCTAAGTACAAAATCGAGAGAGGCTAAAAATCACCTCTTTTTCCTTCTCTCGATCAGACACTTAGAAAAAAAACGGAAAAAAAAAAATAAAAAATTTGGATTTTTTCTAAGTACAAAATCGAGAGTGGCTTAAAATCACCTCTTTTTCCTTCTCTCGATCAGACACTTAGAAAAAAAACGGAAAAAAAAAAAAAAAAAATTTGGATTTTTTCTAAGTACAAAATCGAGAGTGGCTAAAAATCACCTCTTTTTCCTTCTCTCGATCAGACACTTAGAAAAAAAAATGAAAAAAAAAAAAAAAAAATTGGATTTTTTCTAAGTACAAAATCGAGAGAGGCTAAAAATCACCTCTTTTTCCTTCTCTCGATCAGACACTTAGAAAAAAAACGGAAAAAAAAAAAATAAAAATTTGGATTTTTTCTAAGTACAAAATCGAGAGTGGCTAAAAATCACCTCTTTTTCCTTCTCTCGATCAGACACTTAGAAAAAAAACGGAAAAAAAAAAAAAAAAAATTTGGATTTTTTCTAAGTACAAAATCGAGAGTGGCTAAAAATCACCTCTTTTTCCTTCTCTCGATCAGACACTTAGAAAAAAAAATGAAAAAAAAAAAAAAAAAATTGGATTTTTTCTAAGTACAAAATCGAGAGAGGCTAAAAATCACCTCTTTTTCCTTCTCTCGATCAGACACTTAGAAAAAAAACGGAAAAAAAAATAAATAAATTTGGGTTTTTCTAAGTACAAAATCGAGAGTGGCTAAAAATCACCTCTTTTTCCTTCTCTCGATCAGACACTTAGAAAAAAAACGGAAAAAAAAAAAAAAAAAATTTGGATTTTTTCTAAGTACAAAATCGAGAGAGGCTAAAAATCACCTCTTTTTCCTTCTCTCGATCAGACACTTAGAAAAAAAACGGAAAAAAAAAAAAAAAAAATTTGGATTTTTTCTCAGTACAAAATCGAGAGTGGCTAAAAATCACCTCTTTTTCCTTCTCTCGATCAGACACTTAGAAAAAAAACGGAAAAAAAAAAAAAAAAATTTGGATTTTTTCTAAGTACAAAATCGAGAGTGGCTAAAAATCACCTCTTTTTCCTTCTCTCGATCAGACACTTAGAAAAAAAAAAGAAAAAAAAAAAAAAAAAATTGGATTTTTTCTAAGTACAAAATCGAGAGAGGCTAAAAATCACCTCTTTTTCCTTCTCTCGATCAGACACTTAGAAAAAAAACGGAAAAAAAAAAAAAAAAAATTTGGATTTTTTCTAAGTACAAAATCGAGAGTGGCTAAAAATCACCTCTTTTTCCTTCTCTCGATCAGACACTTAGAAAAAAAACGGAAAAAAAAAAAAAAAAATTTGGATTTTTTCTAAGTACAAAATCGAGAGTGGCTAAAAATCACCTCTTTTTCCTTCTCTCGATCAGACACCTAGAAAAAAAACGGAAAAAAAAAAAAAAAAAATTTGGATTTTTTCTAAGTACAAAATCGAGAGTGGCTAAAAATCACCTCTTTTTCCTTCTCTCGATCAGACACTTAGAAAAAAAAATGAAAAAAAAAAAAAAAAATTGGATTTTTTCTAAGTACAAAATCGAGAGAGGCTAAAAATCACCTCTTTTTCCTTCTCTCGATCAGACACTTAGAAAAAAAACGGAAAAAAAAAAAAAAAAAATTGGATTTTTTCTAAGTACAAAATCGAGAGTGGCTAAAAATCACCTCTTTTTCCTTCTCTCGATCAGACACCTAGAAAAAAAACGGAAAAAAAAAAAAAAAAATTTGGATTTTTTCTAAGTCCAAATTTGAGAGAGGCTAAAAATCACCTCTTTTTCCTTCTCTCGATCAGACACTTAGAAAAAAAACGGAAAAAAAAAAAAAAAAAATTTGGATTTTTTCTAAGTACAAAATCGAGAGAGGCTAAAAATCACCTCTTTTTCCTTCTCTCGATCAGACACTTAGAAAAAAAACGGAAAAAAAAAAAAAAAAAATTGGATTTTTTCTAAGTACAAAATCGAGAGAGGCTAAAAATCACCTCTTTTTCCTTCTCTCGATCAGACACTTAGAAAAAAAACGGAAAAAAAAAAAAAAAATTTGGATTTTTTCTAAGTACAAAATCGAGAGAGGCTAAAATCACCTCTTTTTCCTTCTCTCGATCAGACACTTAGAAAAAAAACGGAAAAAAAAATTAAAACATTTTTGATTTTTTCTAAGTACAAAATCGAGAGAGGCTAAAAATCACCTCTTTTTCCTTCTCTCGATCAGACACTTAGAAAAAAAACGGGAAAAAAAAAAAAATTTTTTGATTTTTTCTAAGTACAAAATCGAGAGAGGCTAAAAATCACCTCTTTTTCCTTCTCTCGATCAGACACTTAGAAAAAAAACGGAAAAAAAAAAAAAAAATTGGATTTTTTCTAAGTACAAAATCGAGAGAGGCTAAAAATCACCTCTTTTTCCTTCTCTCGATCAGACACTTAGAAAAAAAACGGAAAAAAAAAAAATAAAAATTTGGATTTTTTCTAAGTACAAAATCGAGAGAGGCTAAAAATCACCTCTTTTTCCTTCTCTCGATCAGACACTTAGAAAAAAAACGGAAAAAAAAAAAAAAAAATTTGGATTTTTTCTAAGTACAAAATCGAGAGAGGCTAAAAATCACCTCTTTTTCCTTCTCTCGATGAGCCACTTAGAAAAAAAACGGAAAAAAAAAAAAAAAAAATTTGGATTTTTTCTAAGTACAAAATCGAGAGAGGCTAAAAATCACCTCTTTTTCCTTCTCTCGATCAGACACTTAGAAAAAAAACGGAAAAAAAAAAAAAAAAAAATTGGATTTTTTCTAAGTACAAAATCGAGAGAGGCTAAAAATCACCTCTTTTTCCTTCTCTCGATCAGACACTTAGAAAAAAACGGAAAAAAAAAAAAAAATTGGATTTTTTCTAAGTACAAAATCGAGAGAGGCTAAAAATCACCTCTTTTTCCTTCTCTCGATCAGACACTTAGAAAAAAAACGGAAAAAAAAAAAAAAAATTTGGATTTTTTCTAAGTACAAAATCGAGAGAGGCTAAAATCACCTCTTTTTCCTTCTCTCGATCAGACACTTAGAAAAAAAACGGAAAAAAAAAAAAAAAAAATTTGGATTTTTTCTAAGTCCAAATTTGAGAGAGGCTAAAAATCACCTCTTTTTCCTTCTCTCGATCAGACACTTAGAAAAAAAACGGAAAAAAAAAAAAAAAAAATTTGGATTTTTTCTAAGTACAAAATCGAGAGAGGCTAAAAATCACCTCTTTTTCCTTCTCTCGATCAGACACTTAGAAAAAAAACGGGAAAAAAAAAAAAAAAAATTGGATTTTTTCTAAGTACAAAATCGAGAGAGGCTAAAAATCACCTCTTTTTCCTTCTCTCGATCAGACACTTAGAAAAAAAACGGAAAAAAAAAAAAAAAAAAAATTGGATTTTTTCTAAGTACAAAATTGAGAGAGGCTAAAAATCACCTCTTTTTCCTTCTCTCGATCAGACACTTAGAAAAAAAACGGAAAAAAAAAAAAAAAAAAATTGGATTTTTTCTAAGTACAAAATCGAGAGAGGCTAAAAATCACCTCTTTTTCCTTCTCTCGATCAGACACTTAGAAAAAAAACGGAAAAAAAAATTAAAAAATTTTGGATTTTTTCTAAGTACAAAATCGAGAGAGGCTAAAAATCACCTCTTTTTCCTTCTCTCGATCAGACACTTAGAAAAAAAACGGAAAAAAAAAAAAAAAAAAATTGGATTTTTTCTAAGTACAAAATCGAGAGAGGCTAAAAATCACCTCTTTTTCCTTCTCTCGATCAGACACTTAGAAAAAAAACGGGAAAAAAAAAAAAAAATTGGATTTTTTCTAAGTACAAAATCGAGAGAGGCTAAAAATCACCTCTTTTTCCTTCTCTCGATCAGACACTTAGAAAAAAACGGAAAAAAAAAAAAAAAATTTGGATTTTTTCTAAGTACAATATCGAGAGAGGCTAAAATCACCTCTTTTTCCTTCTCTCGATCAGACACTTAGAAAAAAAACGGAAAAAAAAAATAAAAAATTTTGGATTTTTTTCTAAGTACAAAATCGAGAGAGGCTAAAAATCACCTCTTTTTCCTTCTCTCGATCAGACACTTAGAAAAAAAACGGAAAAAAAAAAAAAAATGTTGGATTTTTTCTAAGTCCAAATTTGAGAGAGGCTAAAAATCACCTCTTTTTCCTTCTCTCGATCAGACACTTAGAAAAAAAACGGAAAAAAAAAAAAAAAAAAATTGGATTTTTTCTAAGTACAAAATCGAGAGAGGCTAAAAATCACCTCTTTTTCCTTCTCTCGATCAGACACTTAGAAAAAAAACGGAAAAAAAAAAAAAAAAAATTTGGATTTTTTCTAAGTACAAAATCGAGAGTGGCTAAAAATCACCTCTTTCCTTCTCTCGATCAGACACTTAGAAAAAAAAATGAAAAAAAAAAAAAAAAAATTGGATTTTTTCTAAGTACAAAATCGAGAGAGGCTAAAAATCACCTCTTTTTCCTTCTCTCGATCAGACACTTAGAAAAAAAACGGAAAAAAAAAAAAATATATTTGGATTTTTTCTAAGTACAAAATCGAGAGTGGCTAAAAATCACCTCTTTTTCCTTCTCTCGATCAGACACCTAGAAAAAAAACGGAAAAAAAAAAAAAAAAAATTTGGATTTTTTCTGAGTACAAAATCGAGAGTGGCTAAAAATCACCTCTTTTTCCTTCTCTCGATCAGACACTTAGAAAAAAAAATGAAAAAAAAAAAAAAAAAATTGGATTTTTTCTAAGTACAAAATCGAGAGAGGCTAAAAATCACCTCTTTTTCCTTATCTCGATCAGACACTTAGAAAAAAAACGGAAAAAAAAAAAAAAAAAATTTGGGTTTTTCTAAGTACAAAATCGAGAGTGGCTAAAAATCACCTCTTTTTCCTTCTCTCGATCAGACACTTAGAAAAAAAACGGAAAAAAAAAAAAAAAAAATTTGGATTTTTTCTAAGTACAAAATCGAGAGAGGCTAAAAATCACCTCTTTTCCTTCTCTCGATCAGACACTTAGAAAAAAAACGGAAAAAAAAAAAAAAAAAATTGGATTTTTTCTAAGTACAAAATCGAGAGAGGCTAAAAATCACCTCTTTTTCCTTCTCTCGATCAGACACTTAGAAAAAAAACGGAAAAAAAAAAAAAAAAATTTGGATTTTTTCTAAGTACAAAATCGAGAGTGGCTAAAAATCACCTCTTTTTCCTTCTCTCGATCAGACACTTAGAAAAAAAACGGAAAAAAAAAAAAAAAAAAATTGGATTTTTTCTAAGTACAAAATCGAGAGTGGCTAAAAATCACCTCTTTTTCCTTCTCTCGATCAGACACTTAGAAAAAAAACGGAAAAAAAAAAAAAAAAAAATTTGGATTTTTTCTAAGTACAAAATCGAGAGAGGCTAAAAATCACCTCTTTTTCCTTTTCTCGATCAGACACTTAGAAAAAAAACGGAAAAAAAAAAAAAAAAAATTTGGATTTTTTCTAAGTACAAAATCGAAAGTGGCTAAAAATCACCTCTTTTTCCTTCTCTCGATCAGACACTTAGAAAAAAAAAAGAAAAAAAAAAAAAAAATTGGATTTTTTCTAAGTACAAAATCGAGAGAGGCTAAAAATCACCTCTTTTTCCTTCTCTCGATCAGACACTTAGAAAAAAAACGGAAAAAAAAAAAAAAAAAATTTGGATTTTTTCTAAGTACAAAATCGAGAGTGGCTAAAAATCACCTCTTTTTCCTTCTCTCGATCAGACACTTAGAAAAAAAACGGAAAAAAAAAAAAAAAAAATTTGGATTTTTTCTAAGTACAAAATCGAGAGTGGCTAAAAATCACCTCTTTTTCCTTCTCTCGATCAGACACTTAGAAAAAAAACGGAAAAAAATAAAAAATAAATTTGGATTTTTTCTAAGTACAAAATCGAGAGAGGCTAAAAATCACCTCTTTTTCCTTTTCTCGATCAGACACTTAGAAAAAAAACGGAAGAAAAAAAAAAAAAAATTTGGATTTTTTCTAAGTACAAAATCGAGAGTGGCTAAAAATCACCTCTTTTTCCTTCTCTCGATCAGACACTTAGAAAAAAAACGGAAAAAAAAAAAAAAAAAATTTGGATTTTTTCTAAGTACAAAATCGAGAGTGGCTAAAAATCACCTCTTTTTCCTTCTCTCGATCAGACACTTAGAAAAAAAACGGAAAAAAAAAAAAAAATTTGGATTTTTTCTAAGTACAAAAAAATCATTTTTTTTTCTAAGTGTCTGATCGAGAGAAGGAAAAAGAGGTGATTTTTAGCCACTCTCGATTTTGTACTTAGAAAAAATCCAAATTTTTTTTTTTTTTTTTTCCGTTTTTTTTCTAAGTGTCTGATCGAGAGAAGGAAAAAGAGGTGATTTTTAGCCACTCTCGATTTTGTACTTAGAAAAAATCCAAATTTTTTTTTTTTTTTTTTCCGTTTTTTTTCTAAGTGTCTGATCGAGAGAAGGAAAAAGAGGTGATTTTTAGCCTCTCTCGATTTTGTACTTAGAAAAAATCCAATTTTTTTTTTTTTTTTTTCATTTTTTTTTCTAAGTGTCTGATCGAGAGAAGGAAAAAGAGGTGATTTTTAGCCACTCTCGATTTTGTACTTAGAAAAAATCCAAATTTTTTTTTTTTTTTTTTCCGTTTTTTTTCTAAGTGTCTGATCGAGAGAAGGAAAAAGAGGTGATTTTAAGCCACTCTCGATTTTGTACTTAGAAAAAATCCAAATTTTTTATTTTTTTTTTTCCGTTTTTTTTCTAAGTGTCTGATCGAGAGAAGGAAAAAGAGGTGATTTTTAGCCTCTCTCGATTTTGTACTTAGAAAAAATCCAAATTTTTTTTTTTTTTTTTTCCGTTTTTTTTCTAAGTGTCTGATCGAGAAAAGGAAAAAGAGGTGATTTTTAGCCTCTCTCGATTTTGTACTTAGAAAAAATCCAAATTATTATTATTTTTTTTCCTTTTTTTTTCTAAGTGTCTGATCGAGAGAAGGAAAAAGAGGTGATTTTTAGCCTCTCTCGATTTTGTACTTAGAAAAAATCCAAATTTTTTTTTTTTTTTTTTCCGTTTTTTTTCTAAGTGTCTGATCGAGAGAAGGAAAAAGAGGTGATTTTTAGCCACTCTCGATTTTGTACTTAGAAAAAATCCAAATTTTTTTTTTTTTTTTTCCGTTTTTTTTCTAAGTGTCTGATCGAGAGAAGGAAAAAGAGGTGATTTTTAGCCACTCTCGATTTTGTACTTAGAAAAAATCCAAATTTTTTTTTTTTTTTTTTCCGTTTTTTTTCTAAGTGTCTGATCGAGAAAAGGAAAAAGAGGTGATTTTTAGCCTCTCTCGATTTTGTACTTAGAAAAAATCCAATTTTTTTTTTTTTTTTTTCCGTTTTTTTTTCTAAGTGTCTGATCGAGAGAAGGAAAAAGAGGTGATTTTTAGCCACTCTCGATTTTGTACTTAGAAAAAATCCAAATTTTTTTTTTTTTTTTCCCGTTTTTTTTCTAAGTGTCTGATCGAGAAAAGGAAAAAGAGGTGATTTTTAGCCTCTCTCGATTTTGTACTTAGAAAAAATCCAAATTTTTTTTTTTTTTTTTTCCGTTTTTTTTCTAAGTGTCTGATCGAGAGAAGGAAAAAGAGGTGATTTTTAGCCTCTCTCGATTTTGTACTTAGAAAAAATCCAAATTTTTTTTTTTTTTTTTTCCGTTTTTTTTCTAAGTGTCTGATCGAGAGAAGGAAAAAGAGGTGATTTTTAGCCACTCTCGATTTTGTACTTAGAAAAAATCCAAATTTTTTTTTTTTTTTTTTCCGTTTTTTTTCTAAGTGTCTGATCGAGAAAAGGAAAAAGAGGTGATTTTTAGCCTCTCTCGATTTTGTACTTAGAAAAATTCCAATTTTTTTTTTTTTTTTTTCCGTTTTTTTTCTAAGTGTCTGATCGAGAGAAGGAAAAAGAGGTGATTTTTAGCCACTCTCGATTTTGTACTTAGAAAAAATCCAATTTTTTTTTTTTTTTTTTCCCGTTTTTTTTCTAAGTGTCTGATCGAGAAAAGGAAAAAGAGGTGATTTTTAGCCTCTCTCGATTTTGTACTTAGAAAAAATCCAATTTTTTTTTTTTTTTTTTTTTGCGTTTTTTTTCTAAGTGTCTGATCGAGAGAAGGAAAAAGAGGTGATTTTTAGCCACTCTCGATTTTGTACTTAGAAAAAATCCAAATTTTTTTTTTTTTTTTTCCGTTTTTTTTCTAAGTGTCTGATCGAGAGAAGGAAAAAGAGGTGATTTTTAGCCTCTCTCGATTTTGTACTTAGAAAAAATCCAATTTTTTTTTTTTTTTTTCTTTTTTTTTTCTAAGTGTCTGATCGAGAGAAGGAAAAAGAGGTGATTTTTAGCCACTCTCGATTTTGTACTTAGAAAAAATCCAAATTTTTTTTTTTTTTTTTTCCGTTTTTTTTCTAAGTGTCTGATCGAGAGAAGGAAAAAGAGGTGATTTTTAGCCACTCTCGATTTTGTACTTAGAAAAAATCCAAATTTTTTTTTTTTTTTTTTCCGTTTTTTTTCTAAGTGTCTGATCGAGAGAAGGAAAAAGAGGTGATTTTTAGCCTCTCTCGATTTTGTACTTAGAAAAAATCCAAATTTTTTTTTTTTTTTTTTCCGTTTTTTTTCTAAGTGTCTGATCGAGAGAAAGAAAAAGAGGTGATTTTTAGCCACTCTCGATTTTGTACTTAGAAAAACCCAAATTTTTTTTTTTTTTTTTTCCGTTTTTTTTCTAAGTGTCTGATCGAGAGAAGGAAAAAGAGGTGATTTTTAGCCTCTCTCGATTTTGTACTTAGAAAAAATCCAATTTTTTTTTTTTTTTTTTCATTTTTTTTTCTAAGTGTCTGATCGAGAGAAGGAAAAAGAGGTGATTTTTAGCCACTCTCGATTTTGTACTTAGAAAAAATCCAATTTTTTTTTTTTTTTTTTTCCGTTTTTTTTCTAAGTGTCTGATCGAGAGAAGGAAAAAGAGGTGATTTTTAGCCACTCTCGATTTTGTACTTAGAAAAAATCCAAATTATTTTTTTTTTTTTTTCCGTTTTTTTTCTAAGTGTCTGATCGAGAGAAGGAAAAAGAGGTGATTTTTAGCCTCTCTCGATTTTGTACTTAGAAAAAATCCATTTTTTTTTTTTTTTTTCATTTTTTTTTCTAAGTGTCTGATCGAGAGAAGGAAAAAGAGGTGATTTTAGCCACTCTCGATTTTGTACTTAGAAAAAATCCAAATATTTTTATTTTTTTTTTCCGTTTTTTTTCTAAGTGTCTGATCGAGAAAAGGAAAAAGAGGTGATTTTTAGCCTCTCTCGATTTTGTACTTAGAAAAAATCCAAATTTTTTTTTTTTTTTTTTTCCGTTTTTTTTCTAAGTGTCTGATCGAGAGAAGGAAAAAGAGGTGATTTTTAGCCACTCTCGATTTTGTACTTAGAAAAAATCCAAATTTTTTTTTTTTTTTTTTCCGTTTTTTTTTCTAAGTGTCTGATCGAGAGAAGGAAAAAGAAGTGATTTTTAGCCTCTCTCGATTTTGTACTTAGAAAAAATCCAATTTTTTTTTTTTTTTTTCATTTTTTTTTCTAAGTGTCTGATCGAGAGAAGGAAAAAGAGGTGATTTTTAGCCACTCTCGATTTTGTACTTAGAAAAAATCCAAATTTTTTTTTTTTTTTTTTCCGTTTTTTTTCTAAGTGTCTGATCGAGAGAAGGAAAAAGAGGTGATTTTTAGCCTCTCTCGATTTTGTACTTAGAAAAAATCCAATTTTTTTTTTTTTTTTTTCCGTTTTTTTTCTAAGTGTCTGATCGAGAGAAGGAAAAAGAGGTGATTTTTAGCCTCTCTCGATTTTGTACTTAGAAAAAATCCAAATTTTTTTTTTTTTTTTTTCCGTTTTTTTTCTAAGTGTCTGATCGAGAGAAGGAAAAAGAGGTGATTTTTAGCCACTCTCGATTTTGTACTTAGAAAAACCCAAATTTTTTTTTTTTTTTTTTCCGTTTTTTTTCTAAGTGTCTGATCGAGATAAGGAAAAAGAGGTGATTTTTAGCCTCTCTCGATTTTGTACTTAGAAAAAATCCAATTTTTTTTTTTTTTTTTTCATTTTTTTTTCTAAGTGTCTGATCGAGAGAAGGAAAAAGAGGTGATTTTTAGCCACTCTCGATTTTGTACTCAGAAAAAATCCAAATTTTTTTTTTTTTTTTTTCCGTTTTTTTTCTAGGTGTCTGATCGAGAGAAGGAAAAAGAGGTGATTTTTAGCCACTCTCGATTTTGTACTTAGAAAAAATCCAAATATTTTTTTTTTTTTTTCCGTTTTTTTTCTAAGTGTCTGATCGAGAGAAGGAAAAAGAGGTGATTTTTAGCCTCTCTCGATTTTGTACTTAGAAAAAATCCAATTTTTTTTTTTTTTTTTTCATTTTTTTTTCTAAGTGTCTGATCGAGAGAAGGAAAAAGAGGTGATTTTTAGCCACTCTCGATTTTGTACTTAGAAAAAATCCAAATGTTTTTTTTTTTTTTTTCCGTTTTTTTTCTAAGTGTCTGATCGAGAGAAGGAAAAAGAGGTGATTTTTAGCCTCTCTCGATTTTGTACTTAGAAAAACCCAAATTTTTTTTTTTTTTTTTTCCGTTTTTTTTCTAAGTGTCTGATCGAGATAAGGAAAAAGAGGTGATTTTTAGCCTCTCTCGATTTTGTACTTAGAAAAAATCCAATTTTTTTTTTTTTTTTTTCATTTTTTTTTCTAAGTGTCTGATCGAGAGAAGGAAAAAGAGGTGATTTTTAGCCACTCTCGATTTTGTACTCAGAAAAAATCCAAATTTTTTTTTTTTTTTTTTCCGTTTTTTTTCTAGGTGTCTGATCGAGAGAAGGAAAAAGAGGTGATTTTTAGCCACTCTCGATTTTGTACTTAGAAAAAATCCAAATATTTTTTTTTTTTTTTCCGTTTTTTTTCTAAGTGTCTGATCGAGAGAAGGAAAAAGAGGTGATTTTTAGCCTCTCTCGATTTTGTACTTAGAAAAAATCCAATTTTTTTTTTTTTTTTTTCATTTTTTTTTCTAAGTGTCTGATCGAGAGAAGGAAAAAGAGGTGATTTTTAGCCACTCTCGATTTTGTACTTAGAAAAAATCCAAATGTTTTTTTTTTTTTTTTCCGTTTTTTTTCTAAGTGTCTGATCGAGAGAAGGAAAAAGAGGTGATTTTTAGCCTCTCTCGATTTTGTACTTAGAAAAAATCCAATTTTTTTTTTTTTTTTTTCATTTTTTTTTCTAAGTGTCTGATCGAGAGAAGGAAAAAGAGGTGATTTTTAGCCACTCTCGATTTTGTACTTAGAAAAAATCCAAATTTTTTTTTTTTTTTTCCGTTTTTTTTCTAAGTGTCTGATCGAGAGAAGGAAAAAGAGGTGATTTTTAGCCACTCTCGATTTTGTACTTAGAAAAAATCCAAATTTTTTTTTTTTTTTTTTCCGTTTTTTTTCTAAGTGTCTGATCGAGAAAAGGAAAAAGAGGTGATTTTTAGCCTCTCTCGATTTTGTACTTAGAAAAAATCCAAATTTTTTTTTTTTTTTTTTCCGTTTTTTTTCTAAGTGTCTGATCGAGAGAAGGAAAAAGAGGTGATTTTTAGCCACTCTCGATTTTGTACTTAGAAAAAATCCAAATTTTTTTTTTCTTTTTTTCCGTTTTTTTTCTAAGTGTCTGATCGAGAAAAGGAAAAAGAGGTGATTTTTAGCCTCTCTCGATTTTGTACTTAGAAAAAATCCAAATTTTTTTTTTTTTTTTTTCCGTTTTTTTTTTTAGTGTCTGATCGAGAGAAGGAAAAAGAGGTGATTTTTAGCCACTCTCGATTTTGTACTTAGAAAAAATCCAAATTTTTTTAAATTTTTTTTCCGTTTTTTTTCTAAGTGTCTGATCGAGAAAAGGAAAAAGAGGTGATTTTTAGCCTCTCTCGATTTTGTACTTAGAAAAAATCCAAATTTTTTTTTTTTTTTTTCCTTTTTTTTTCTAAGTGTCTGATCGAGAGAAGGAAAAAGAGGTGATTTTTAGCCTCTCTCGATTTTGTACTTAGAAAAAATCCAATTTTTTTTTTTTTTTTTTCCGTTTTTTTTCTAAGTGTCTGATCGAGAGAAGGAAAAAGAGGTGATTTTTAGCCACTCTCGATTTTGTACTTAGAAAAAATCCAAATTTTTTTTTTTTTTTTTCCGTTTTTTTTCTAAGTGTCTGATCGAGAGAAGGAAAAAGAGGTGATTTTTAGCCACTCTCGATTTTGTACTTAGAAAAAATCCAAATTTTTTTTTTTTTTTTTTTCCGTTTTTTTTCTAAGTGTCTGATCGAGAGAAGGAAAAAGAGGTGATTTTTAGCCTCTCTCGATTTTGTACTTAGAAAAAATCCAAATTTTTTTTTTTTTTTTTTCCGTTTTTTTTCTAAGTGTCTGATCGAGAGAAGGAAAAAGAGGTGATTTTTAGCCTCTCTCGATTTTGTACTTAGAAAAAATCCAAATTATTATTTTTTTTTTTTCCGTTTTTTTTCTAAGTGTCTGATCGAGAGAAGGAAAAAGAGGTGATTTTTAGCCACTCTCGATTTTGTACTTAGAAACAATCCACATTTTTTTTTTTTTTTTTTCCGTTTTTTTTCTAAGTGTCTGATCGAGAGAAGGAAAAAGAGGTGATTTTTAGCCTCTCTCGATTTTGTACTTAGAAAAAATCCAATTTTTTTTTTTTTTTTTTCATTTTTTTTTCTAAGTGTCTGATCGAGAGAAGGAAAAAGAGGTGATTTTTAGCCACTCTCGATTTTGTACTTAGAAAAAATCCAAATTTTTTTTTTTTTTTTTTCCGTTTTTTTTCTAAGTGTCTGATCGAGAGAAGGAAAAAGAGGTGATTTTTAGCCACTCTCGATTTTGTACTTAGAAAAAATCCAAATTTTTTTTTTTTTTTTTTCCGTTTTTTTTCTAAGTGTCTGATCGAGAGAAGGAAAAAGAGGTGATTTTTAGCCTCTCTCGATTTTGTACTTAGAAAAAATCCAAATTTTTTTTTTTTTTTTTTCCGTTTTTTTTCTAAGTGTCTGATCGAGAAAAGGAAAAAGAGGTGATTTTTAGCCTCTCTCGATTTTGTACTTAGAAAAAATCAAAAAAATTTTTTTTTTTTTTTCCGTTTTTTTTCTAAGTGTCTGATCGAGAGAAGGAAAAAGAGGTGATTTTTAGCCACTCTCGATTTTGTACTTAGAAAAAATCCAATTTTTTTTTTTTTTTTTTCCGTTTTTTTTCTAAGTGTCTGATCGAGAGAAGGAAAAAGAAGTGATTTTTAGCCTCTCTCGATTTTGTACTTAGAAAAAATCCAATTTTTTTTTTTTTTTTTCATTTTTTTTTCTAAGTGTCTGATCGAGAGAAGGAAAAAGAGGTGATTTTTAGCCACTCTCGATTTTGTACTTATAAAAAATCCAAATTTTTTTTTTTTTTTTTCCGTTTTTTTTCTAAGTGTCTGATCGAGAGAAGGAAAAAGAGGTGATTTTTAGCCTCTCTCGATTTTGTACTTAGAAAAAATCCAATTTTTTTTTTTTTTTTTTCATTTTTTTTTCTAAGTGTCTGATCGAGAGAAGGAAAAAGAGGTGATTTTTAGCCACTCTCGATTTTGTACTTAGAAAAAATCCAAATTTTTTTTTTTTTTTTTTCCGTTTTTTTTCTAAGTGTCTGATCGAGAGAAGGAAAAAGAGGTGATTTTTAGCCTCTCTCGATTTTGTACTTAGAAAAAATCCAATTTTTTTTTTTTTTTTTTCATTTTTTTTTCTAAGTGTCTGATCGAGAGAAGGAAAAAGAGGTGATTTTTAGCCACTCTCGATTTTGTACTTAGAAAAAATCCAAATTTTTTTTTTTTTTTTTTCCGTTTTTTTTCTAAGTGTCTGATCGAGAGAAGGAAAAAGAGGTGATTTTAAGCCACTCTCGATTTTGTACTTAGAAAAAATCCAAATTTTTTATTTTTTTTTTTCCGTTTTTTTTCTAAGTGTCTGATCGAGAGAAGGAAAAAGAGGTGATTTTTAGCCTCTCTCGATTTTGTACTTAGAAAAAATCCAAATTTTTTTTTTTTTTTTTTCCGTTTTTTTTCTAAGTGTCTGATCGAGAAAAGGAAAAAGAGGTGATTTTTAGCCTCTCTCGATTTTGTACTTAGAAAAAATCCAAATTATTATTATTTTTTTTCCTTTTTTTTTCTAAGTGTCTGATCGAGAGAAGGAAAAAGAGGTGATTTTTAGCCTCTCTCGATTTTGTACTTAGAAAAAATCCAAATTTTTTTTTTTTTTTTTTCCGTTTTTTTTCTAAGTGTCTGATCGAGAGAAGGAAAAAGAGGTGATTTTTAGCCACTCTCGATTTTGTACTTAGAAAAAATCCAAATTTTTTTTTTTTTTTTTCCGTTTTTTTTCTAAGTGTCTGATCGAGAGAAGGAAAAAGAGGTGATTTTTAGCCACTCTCGATTTTGTACTTAGAAAAAATCCAAATTTTTTTTTTTTTTTTTTCCGTTTTTTTTCTAAGTGTCTGATCGAGAAAAGGAAAAAGAGGTGATTTTTAGCCTCTCTCGATTTTGTACTTAGAAAAAATCCAATTTTTTTTTTTTTTTTTTCCGTTTTTTTTTCTAAGTGTCTGATCGAGAGAAGTAAAAAGAGGTGATTTTTAGCCACTCTCGATTTTGTACTTAGAAAAAATCCAAATTTTTTTTTTTTTTTTCCCGTTTTTTTTCTAAGTGTCTGATCGAGAAAAGGAAAAAGAGGTGATTTTTAGCCTCTCTCGATTTTGTACTTAGAAAAAATCCAAATTTTTTTTTTTTTTTTTTCCGTTTTTTTTCTAAGTGTCTGATCGAGAGAAGGAAAAAGAGGTGATTTTTAGCCTCTCTCGATTTTGTACTTAGAAAAAATCCAATTTTTTTTTTTTTTTTTTTCCGTTTTTTTTCTAAGTGTCTGATCGAGAGAAGGAAAAAGAGGTGATTTTTAGCCACTCTCGATTTTGTACTTAGAAAAAATCCAAATTTTTTTTTTTTTTTTTTCCGTTTTTTTTCTAAGTGTCTGATCGAGAAAAGGAAAAAGAGGTGATTTTTAGCCTCTCTCGATTTTGTACTTAGAAAAATTCCAATTTTTTTTTTTTTTTTTTCCGTTTTTTTTCTAAGTGTCTGATCGAGAGAAGGAAAAAGAGGTGATTTTTAGCCACTCTCGATTTTGTACTTAGAAAAAATCCATTTTTTTTTTTTTTTTTTTCCCGTTTTTTTTCTAAGTGTCTGATCGAGAAAAGGAAAAAGAGGTGATTTTTAGCCTCTCTCGATTTTGTACTTAGAAAAAATCCAATTTTTTTTTTTTTTTTTTTTTCCGTTTTTTTTCTAAGTGTCTGATCGAGAGAAGGAAAAAGAGGTGATTTTTAGCCACTCTCGATTTTGTACTTAGAAAAAATCCAAATTTTTTTTTTTTTTTTTCCGTTTTTTTTCTAAGTGTCTGATCGAGAGAAGGAAAAAGAGGTGATTTTTAGCCTCTCTCGATTTTGTACTTAGAAAAAATCCAATTTTTTTTTTTTTTTTTCTTTTTTTTTTCTAAGTGTCTGATCGAGAGAAGGAAAAAGAGGTGATTTTTAGCCACTCTCGATTTTGTACTTAGAAAAAATCCAAATTTTTTTTTTTTTTTTTTCCGTTTTTTTTCTAAGTGTCTGATCGAGAGAAGGAAAAAGAGGTGATTTTTAGCCACTCTCGATTTTGTACTTAGAAAAAATCCAAATTTTTTTTTTTTTTTTTCCCGTTTTTTTTCTAAGTGTCTGATCGAGAGAAGGAAAAAGAGGTGATTTTTAGCCTCTCTCGATTTTGTACTTAGAAAAAATCCAAATTTTTTTTTTTTTTTTTTCCGTTTTTTTTCTAAGTGTCTGATCGAGAGAAGGAAAAAGAGGTGATTTTTAGCCACTCTCGATTTTGTACTTAGAAAAACCCAAATTTTTTTTTTTTTTTTCCGTTTTTTTTCTAAGTGTCTGATCGAGAGAAGGAAAAAGAGGTGATTTTTAGCCTCTCTCGATTTTGTACTTAGAAAAAATCCAATTTTTTTTTTTTTTTTTCATTTTTTTTTCTAAGTGTCTGATCGAGAGAAGGAAAAAGAGGTGATTTTTAGCCACTCTCGATTTTGTACTTAGAAAAAATCCAAATTTTTTTTTTTTTTTTTTCCGTTTTTTTTCTAAGTGTCTGATCGAGAGAAGGAAAAAGAGGTGATTTTTAGCCACTCTCGATTTTGTACTTAGAAAAAATCCAAATTTTTTTTTTTTTTTTTTCCGTTTTTTTTCTAAGTGTCTGATCGAGAGAAGGAAAAAGAGGTGATTTTTAGCCTCTCTCGATTTTGTACTTAGAAAAAATCCAATTTTTTTTTTTTTTTTCATTTTTTTTTCTAAGTGTCTGATCGAGAGAAGGAAAAAGAGGTGATTTTAGCCACTCTCGATTTTGTACTTAGAAAAAATCCAAATATTTTTTTTTTTTTTTTCCGTTTTTTTTCTAAGTGTCTGATCGAGAAAAGGAAAAAGAGGTGATTTTTAGCCTCTCTCGATTTTGTACTTAGAAAAAATCCAAATTTTTTTTTTTTTTTTTTCCGTTTTTTTTCTAAGTGTCTGATCGAGAGAAGGAAAAAGAGGTGATTTTTAGCCACTCTCGATTTTGTACTTAGAAAAAATCCAAATTTTTTTTTTTTTTTTTTCCGTTTTTTTTTCTAAGTGTCTGATCGAGAGAAGGAAAAAGAAGTGATTTTTAGCCTCTCTCGATTTTGTACTTAGAAAAAATCCAATTTTTTTTTATTTTTTTTCATTTTTTTTTCTAAGTGTCTGATCGAGAGAAGGAAAAAGAGGTGATTTTTAGCCACTCTCGATTTTGTACTTAGAAAAAATCCAAATTTTTTTTTTTTTCTTTTCCGTTTTTTTTCTAAGTGTCTGATCGAGAGAAGGAAAAAGAGGTGATTTTTAGCCTCTCTCGATTTTGTACTTAGAAAAAATCCAATTTTTTTTTTTTTTCCGTTTTTTTTCTAAGTGTCTGATCGAGAGAAGGAAAAAGAGGTGATTTTTAGCCTCTCTCGATTTTGTACTTAGAAAAAATCCAAATTTTTTTTTTTTTTTTTTCCGTTTTTTTTCTAAGTGTCTGATCGAGAGAAGGAAAAAGAGGTGATTTTTAGCCACTCTCGATTTTGTACTTAGAAAAACCCAAATTTTTTTTTTTTTTTTTTCCGTTTTTTTTCTAAGTGTCTGATCGAGATAAGGAAAAAGAGGTGATTTTTAGCCTCTCTCGATTTTGTACTTAGAAAAAATCCAATTTTTTTTTTTTTTTTTTCATTTTTTTTTCTAAGTGTCTGATCGAGAGAAGGAAAAAGAGGTGATTTTTAGCCACTCTCGATTTTGTACTCAGAAAAAATCCAAATTTTTTTTTTTTTTTTTTCCGTTTTTTTTCTAGGTGTCTGATCGAGAGAAGGAAAAAGAGGTGATTTTTAGCCACTCTCGATTTTGTACTTAGAAAAAATCCAAATATATTTTTTTTTTTTTCCGTTTTTTTTCTAAGTGTCTGATCGAGAGAAGGAAAAAGAGGTGATTTTTAGCCTCTCTCGATTTTGTACTTAGAAAAAATCCTTTTTTTTTTTTTTTTTTTCATTTTTTTTTCTAAGTGTCTGATCGAGAGAAGGAAAAAGAGGTGATTTTTAGCCACTCTCGATTTTGTACTTAGAAAAAATCCAAATGTTTTTTTTTTTTTTTTCCGTTTTTTTTCTAAGTGTCTGATCGAGAGAAGGAAAAAGAGGTGATTTTTAGCCTCTCTCGATTTTGTACTTAGAAAAAATCCAATTTTTTTTTTTTTTTTTTCATTTTTTTTTCTAAGTGTCTGATCGAGAGAAGGAAAAAGAGGTGATTTTTAGCCACTCTCGATTTTGTACTTAGAAAAAATCCAAATTTTTTTTTTTTTTTTCCGTTTTTTTTCTAAGTGTCTGATCGAGAGAAGGAAAAAGAGGTGATTTTTAGCCACTCTCGATTTTGTACTTAGAAAAAATCCAAATTTTTTTTTTTTTTTTTTCCGTTTTTTTTCTAAGTGTCTGATCGAGAAAAGGAAAAAGAGGTGATTTTTAGCCTCTCTCGATTTTGTACTTAGAAAAAATCCAAATTTTTTTTTTTTTTTTTTCCGTTTTTTTTCTAAGTGTCTGATCGAGAGAAGGAAAAAGAGGTGATTTTTAGCCACTCTCGATTTTGTACTTAGAAAAAATCCAAATTTTTTTTTTCTTTTTTTCCGTTTTTTTTCTAAGTGTCTGATCGAGAAAAGGAAAAAGAGGTGATTTTTAGCCTCTCTCGATTTTGTACTTAGAAAAAATCCAAATTTTTTTTTTTTTTTTTTCCGTTTTTTTTCTAAGTGTCTGATCGAGAGAAGGAAAAAGAGGTGATTTTTAGCCACTCTCGATTTTGTACTTAGAAAAAATCCAAATTTTTTTAAAATTTTTTTCCGTTTTTTTTCTAAGTGTCTGATCGAGAAAAGGAAAAAGAGGTGATTTTTAGCCTCTCTCGATTTTGTACTTAGAAAAAATCCAAATTTTTTTTTTTTTTTTTCCTTTTTTTTTCTAAGTGTCTGATCGAGAGAAGGAAAAAGAGGTGATTTTTAGCCTCTCTCGATTTTGTACTTAGAAAAAATCCAATTTTTTTTTTTTTTTTTTCCGTTTTTTTTCTAAGTGTCTGATCGAGAGAAGGAAAAAGAGGTGATTTTTAGCCACTCTCGATTTTGTACTTAGAAAAAATCCAAATTTTTTTTTTTTTTTTTCCGTTTTTTTTCTAAGTGTCTGATCGAGAGAAGGAAAAAGAGGTGATTTTTAGCCACTCTCGATTTTGTACTTAGAAAAAATCCAAATTTTTTTTTTTTTTTTTTCCGTTTTTTTTCTAAGTGTCTGATCGAGAGAAGGAAAAAGAGGTGATTTTTAGCCTCTCTCGATTTTGTACTTAGAAAAAATCCAATTTTTTTTTTTTTTTTTTTCCGTTTTTTTTCTAAGTGTCTGATCGAGAAAAGGAAAAAGAGGTGATTTTTAGCCTCTCTCGATTTTGTACTTAGAAAAAATCCAAATTATTATTTTTTTTTTTTCCGTTTTTTTTCTAAGTGTCTGATCGAGAGAAGGAAAAAGAGGTGATTTTTAGCCACTCTCGATTTTGTACTTAGAAACAATCCACATTTTTTTTTTTTTTTTTTCCGTTTTTTTTCTAAGTGTCTGATCGAGAGAAGGAAAAAGAGGTGATTTTTAGCCTCTCTCGATTTTGTACTTAGAAAAAATCCAATTTTTTTTTTTTTTTTTTCATTTTTTTTTCTAAGTGTCTGATCGAGAGAAGGAAAAAGAGGTGATTTTTAGCCACTCTCGATTTTGTACTTAGAAAAAATCCAAATTTTTTTTTTTTTTTTTTCCGTTTTTTTTCTAAGTGTCTGATCGAGAGAAGGAAAAAGAGGTGATTTTTAGCCACTCTCGATTTTGTACTTAGAAAAAATCCAAATTTTTTTTTTTTTTTTTTCCGTTTTTTTTCTAAGTGTCTGATCGAGAGAAGGAAAAAGAGGTGATTTTTAGCCTCTCTCGATTTTGTACTTAGAAAAAATCCAAATTTTTTTTTTTTTTTTTTCCGTTTTTTTTCTAAGTGTCTGATCGAGAAAAGGAAAAAGAGGTGATTTTTAGCCTCTCTCGATTTTGTACTTAGAAAAAATCAAAAAATTTTTTTTTTTTTTTTTCCGTTTTTTTTCTAAGTGTCTGATCGAGAGAAGGAAAAAGAGGTGATTTTTAGCCACTCTCGATTTTGTACTTAGAAAAAATCCAATTTTTTTTTTTTTTTTTTCCGTTTTTTTTCTAAGTGTCTGATCGAGAGAAGGAAAAAGAAGTGATTTTTAGCCTCTCTCGATTTTGTACTTAGAAAAAATCCAATTTTTTTTTTTTTTTTTTCATTTTTTTTTCTAAGTGTCTGATCGAGAGAAGGAAAAAGAGGTGATTTTTAGCCACTCTCGATTTTGTACTTATAAAAAATCCAAATTTTTTTTTTTTTTTTTTCCGTTTTTTTTCTAAGTGTCTGATCGAGAGAAGGAAAAAGAGGTGATTTTTAGCCACTCTCGATTTTGTACTTAGAAAAAATCCAAATTTTTTTTTTTTTTTTTTCCGTTTTTTTTCTAAGTGTCTGATCGAGAGAAGGAAAAAGAGGTGATTTTTAGCCTCTCTCGATTTTGTACTTAGAAAAAATCCAATTTTTTTTTTTTTTTTTTCCGTTTTTTTTCTAAGTGTCTGATCGAGAGAAGGAAAAAGAGGTGATTTTTAGCCTCTCTCGATTTTGTACTTAGAAAAAATCCAAATTTTTTTTTTTTTTTTTTCCGTTTTTTTTCTAAGTGTCTGATCGAGAGAAGGAAAAAGAGGTGATTTTTAGCCACTCTCGATTTTGTACTTAGAAAAAATCCAAATTTTTTTTTTTTTTTTTTCCGTTTTTTTTCTAAGTGTCTGATCGAGAGAAGGAAAAAGAGGTGATTTTTAGCCTCTCTCGATTTTGTACTTAGAAAAAATCCAATTTTTTTTTTTTTTTTTCTTTTTTTTTTCTAAGTGTCTGATCGAGAGAAGGAAAAAGAGGTGATTTTTAGCCACTCTCGATTTTGTACTTAGAAAAAATCCAAATTTTTTTTTTTTTTTTTCCGTTTTTTTTCTAAGAATCTGATCGAGAGAAGGAAAAAGAGGTGATTTTTAGCCACTCTCGATTTTGTACTTAGAAAAAATCCAAATTTTTTTTTTTTTTTCTTCCGTTTTTTTTCTAAGTGTCTGATCGAGAAAAGGAAAAAGAGGTGATTTTTAGCCTCTCTCGATTTTGTACTTAGAAAAAATCCAAATTTATTTTTTTTTTTTTTCCGTTTTTTTTCTAAGTGTCTGATCGAGAGAAGGAAAAAGAGGTGATTTTTAGCCACTCTCGATTTTGTACTTAGAAAAAATCCAAATTTTTTTTTTTTTTTTTTCCGTTTTTTTTCTAAGTGTCTGATCGAGAGAAGGAAAAAGAGGTGATTTTTAGCCACTCTCGATTTTGTACTTAGAAAAAATCCAAATTTTTTTTTTTTTTTTTTCCGTTTTTTTTCTAAGTGTCTGATCGAGAGAAGGAAAAAGAGGTGATTTTTAGCCTCTCTCGATTTTGTACTTAGAAAAAATCCAATTTTTTTTTTTTTTTTCTTTTTTTTTTCTAAGTGTCTGATCGAGAGAAGGAAAAAGAGGTGATTTTTAGCCACTTTCGATTTTGTACTTAGAAAAAATCCAAATTTTTTTTTTTTTTTTTTCCGTTTTTTTTCTAAGTGTCTGATCGAGAAAAGGAAAAAGAGGTGATTTTTAGCCTCTCTCGATTTTGTACTTAGAAAAAATCCAAATTTTTTTTTTTTTTTTTTTCCGTTTTTTTTCTAAGTGTCTGATCGAGAGAAGGAAAAAGAGGTGATTTTTAGCCACTCTCGATTTTGTACTTAGAAAAAATCCAATTTTTTTTTTTTTTTTTTTCCGTTTTTTTTCTAAGTGTCTGATCGAGAGAAGGAAAAAGAGGTGATTTTTAGCCACTCTCGATTTTGTACTTAGAAAAAATCCAAATTTTTTTTTTTTTTTTTCCGTTTTTTTTCTAAGTGTCTGATCGAGAGAAGGAAAAAGAGGTGATTTTTAGCCTCTCTCGATTTTGTACTTAGAAAAAATCCAATTTTTTTTTTTTTTTTTTCCGTTTTTTTTCTAAGTGTCTGATCGAGAGAAGGAAAAGAGGTGATTTTTAGCCTCTCTCGATTTTGTACTTAGAAAAAATCCAAATTTTTTTTTTTTTTTTTTCCGTTTTTTTTCTAAGTGTCTGATCGAGAGAAGGAAAAAGAGGTGATTTTTAGCCACTCTCGATTTTGTACTTAGAAAAACCCAAATTTTTTTTTTTTTTTTTTCCGTTTTTTTTCTAAGTGTCTGATCGAGATAAGGAAAAAGAGGTGATTTTTAGCCTCTCTCGATTTTGTACTTAGAAAAAATCCAATTTTTTTTTTTTTTTTTTCATTTTTTTTTCTAAGTGTCTGATCGAGAGAAGGAAAAAGAGGTGATTTTTAGCCACTCTCGATTTTGTACTCAGAAAAAATCCAAATTTTTTTTTTTTTTTTTTCCGTTTTTTTTCTAGGTGTCTGATCGAGAGAAGGAAAAAGAGGTGATTTTTAGCCACTCTCGATTTTGTACTTAGAAAAAATCCAAATATATTTTTTTTTTTTTCCGTTTTTTTTCTAAGTGTCTGATCGAGAGAAGGAAAAAGAGGTGATTTTTAGCCTCTCTCGATTTTGTACTTAGAAAAAATCCAATTTTTTTTTTTTTTTTTTCATTTTTTTTTCTAAGTGTCTGATCGAGAGAAGGAAAGAGGTGATTTTTAGCCACTCTCGATTTTGTACTTAGAAAAAATCCAAATTTGTTTTTTTTTTTTTTCCGTTTTTTTTCTAAGTGTCTGATCGAGAGAAGGAAAAAGAGGTGATTTTTAGCCTCTCTCGATTTTGTACTTAGAAAAAATCCAATTTTTTTTTTTTTTTTTTTCCGTTTTTTTTCTAAGTGTCTGATCGAGAGAAGGAAAAAGAGGTGATTTTTAGCCTCTCTCAAATTTGGACTTAGAAAAAATCCAACATTTTTTTTTTTTTTTCCGTTTTTTTTCTAAGTGTCTGATCGAGAGAAGGAAAAAGAGGTGATTTTTAGCCTCTCTCGATTTTGTACTTAGAAAAAAATCCAAAATTTTTTATTTTTTTTTTCCGTTTTTTTTCTAAGTGTCTGATCGAGAGAAGGAAAAAGAGGTGATTTTAGCCTCTCTCGATATTGTACTTAGAAAAAATCCAAATTTTTTTTTTTTTTTTCCGTTTTTTTCTAAGTGTCTGATCGAGAGAAGGAAAAAGAGGTGATTTTTAGCCTCTCTCGATTTTGTACTTAGAAAAAATCCAATTTTTTTTTTTTTTTCCCGTTTTTTTTCTAAGTGTCTGATCGAGAGAAGGAAAAAGAGGTGATTTTTAGCCTCTCTCGATTTTGTACTTAGAAAAAATCCAATTTTTTTTTTTTTTTTTTTCCGTTTTTTTTCTAAGTGTCTGATCGAGAGAAGGAAAAAGAGGTGATTTTTAGCCTCTCTCGATTTTGTACTTAGAAAAAATCCAAAATTTTTTAATTTTTTTTTCCGTTTTTTTTCTAAGTGTCTGATCGAGAGAAGGAAAAAGAGGTGATTTTTAGCCTCTCTCGATTTTGTACTTAGAAAAAATCCAATTTTTTTTTTTTTTTTTTTCCGTTTTTTTTCTAAGTGTCTGATCGAGAGAAGGAAAAAGAGGTGATTTTTAGCCTCTCTCAATTTTGTACTTAGAAAAAATCCAATTTTTTTTTTTTTTTTTTTCCGTTTTTTTTCTAAGTGTCTGATCGAGAGAAGGAAAAAGAGGTGATTTTTAGCCTCTCTCGATTTTGTACTTAGAAAAAATCCAATTTTTTTTTTTTTTTTTCCCGTTTTTTTTCTAAGTGTCTGATCGAGAGAAGGAAAAAGAGGTGATTTTTAGCCTCTCTCGATTTTGTACTTAGAAAAAATCCAAATTTTTTTTTTTTTTTTTCCGTTTTTTTTCTAAGTGTCTGATCGAGAGAAGGAAAAAGAGGTGATTTTTAGCCTCTCTCAAATTTGGACTTAGAAAAAATCCAAATTTTTTTTTTTTTTTTTTCCGTTTTTTTTCTAAGTGTCTGATCGAGAGAAGGAAAAAGAGGTGATTTTTAGCCTCTCTCGATTTTGTACTTAGAAAAAAATCCAATTTTTTTTTTTTTTTTTCCGTTTTTTTTCTAAGTGTCTGATCGAGAGAAGGAAAAAGAGGTGATTTTAGCCTCTCTCGATTTTGTACTTAGAAAAAATCCAAATTTTTTTTTTTTTTTTCCGTTTTTTTTCTAAGTGTCTGATCGAGAGAAGGAAAAAGAGGTGATTTTTAGCCTCTCTCGATTTTGTACTTAGAAAAAATCCAATTATTTTTTTTTTTCCGTTTTTTTCTAAGTGTCTGATCGAGAGAAGGAAAAAGAGGTGATTTTTAGCCTCTCTCGATTTTGTACTTAGAAAAAATCCAATTTTTTTTTTTTTTTTTTTCCGTTTTTTTTCTAAGTGTCTGATCGAGAGAAGGAAAAAGAGGTGATTTTTAGCCTCTCTCGATTTTGTACTTAGAAAAAATCCAAATTTTTTTTTTTTTTTTTCCGTTTTTTTTCTAAGTGGCTCATCGAGAGAAGGAAAAAGAGGTGATTTTTAGCCTCTCTCGATTTTGTACTTAGAAAAAATCCAAATTTTTTTTTTTTTTTTTCCGTTTTTTTTCTAAGTGTCTGATCGAGAGAAGGAAAAAGAGGTGATTTTTAGCCTCTCTCGATTTTGTACTTAGAAAAAATCCAAATTTTTATTTTTTTTTTTTCCGTTTTTTTTCTAAGTGTCTGATCGAGAGAAGGAAAAAGAGGTGATTTTTAGCCTCTCTCGATTTTGTACTTAGAAAAAATCCAATTTTTTTTTTTTTTTTCCGTTTTTTTTCTAAGTGTCTGATCGAGAGAAGGAAAAAGAGGTGATTTTTAGCCTCTCTCGATTTTGTACTTAGAAAAAATCAAAAATTTTTTTTTTTTTTCCCGTTTTTTTTCTAAGTGTCTGATCGAGAGAAGGAAAAAGAGGTGATTTTTAGCCTCTCTCGATTTTGTACTTAGAAAAAATCAAAAATGTTTTAATTTTTTTTTCCGTTTTTTTTCTAAGTGTCTGATCGAGAGAAGGAAAAAGAGGTGATTTTAGCCTCTCTCGATTTTGTACTTAGAAAAAATCCAAATTTTTTTTTTTTTTTTTCCGTTTTTTTTCTAAGTGTCTGATCGAGAGAAGGAAAAAGAGGTGATTTTTAGCCTCTCTCGATTTTGTACTTAGAAAAAATCCAATTTTTTTTTTTTTTTTTTCCGTTTTTTTTCTAAGTGTCTGATCGAGAGAAGGAAAAAGAGGTGATTTTTAGCCTCTCTCGATTTTGTACTTAGAAAAAATCCAAATTTTTTTTTTTTTTTTTCCGTTTTTTTTCTAAGTGTCTGATCGAGAGAAGGAAAAAGAGGTGATTTTTAGCCTCTCTCAAATTTGGACTTAGAAAAAATCCAAATTTTTTTTTTTTTTTTTTCCGTTTTTTTTCTAAGTGTCTGATCGAGAGAAGGAAAAAGAGGTGATTTTTAGCCTCTCTCGATTTTGTACTTAGAAAAAAATCCAATTTTTTTTTTTTTTTTTCCGTTTTTTTTCTAAGTGTCTGATCGAGAGAAGGAAAAAGAGGTGATTTTAGCTTCTCTCGATTTTGTACTTAGAAAAAATCCAATTTTTTTTTTTTTTTTTCCGTTTTTTTTCTAAGTGTCTGATCGAGAGAAGGAAAAAGAGGTGATTTTTAGCCTCTCTCGATTTTGTACTTAGAAAAAATCCAATTTTTTTTTTTTTTTTTCCGTTTTTTTTCTAAGTGTCTGATCGAGAGAAGGAAAAAGAGGTGATTTTTAGCCTCTCTCGATTTTGTACTTAGAAAAAATCCAAATTTTTTTTTTTTTTTTTTCCGTTTTTTTTCTAAATGTCTGATCGAGAGAAGGAAAAAGAGGTGATTTTTAGCCTCTCTCGATTTTGTACTTAGAAAAAATCCAAATTTTTTTTTTTTTTTTTTCCGTTTTTTTTCTAAGTGGCTCATCGAGAGAAGGAAAAAGAGGTGATTTTTAGCCTCTCTCGATTTTGTACTTAGAAAAAATCCAATTTTTTTTTTTTTTTTTTCCGTTTTTTTTCTAAGTGTCTGATCGAGAGAAGGAAAAAGAGGTGATTTTTAGCCTCTCTCGATTTTGTACTTAGAAAAAATCCAAATTTTTTTTTTTTTTTTTTCCGTTTTTTTTCTAAGTGTCTGATCGAGAGAAGGAAAAAGAGGTGATTTTTAGCCTCTCTCGATTTTGTACTTAAAAAAATCCAATTTTTTTTTTTTTTTTTTCCGTTTTTTTTCTAAGTGTCTGATAGAGAGAAGGAAAAAGAGGTGATTTTTAGCCTCTCTCGATTTTGTACTTAAAAAAAATCCAATTTTTTTTTTTTTTTTTTTCCGTTTTTTTTCTAAGTGTCTGATCGAGAGAAGGAAAAAGAGGTGATTTTTAGCCTCTCTCGATTTTGTACTTAGAAAAAATCCAATTTTTTTTTCTTTTTTTTTCCGTTTTTTTTCTAAGTGTCTGATCGAGAGAAGGAAAAAGAGGTGATTTTAGCCTCTCTCGATTTTGTACTTAGAAAAAATCCAAATTTTTTTTTTTTTTTCCGTTTTTTTTCTAAGTGTCTGATCGAGAGAAGGAAAAAGAGGTGATTTTTAGCCTCTCTCGATTTTGTACTTAGAAAAAATCCAATTTTTTTTTTTTTTTTTCCGTTTTTTTTTCTAAGTGTCTGATCGAGAGAAGGAAAAAGAGGTGATTTTTAGCCACTCTCGATTTTGTACTTAGAAAAAATCCAAATTTTTTTTTTTTTTTTCCCGTTTTTTTTCTAAGTGTCTGATCGAGAAAAGGAAAAAGAGGTGATTTTTAGCCTCTCTCGATTTTGTACTTAGAAAAAATCCAAATTTTTTTTTTTTTTTTTTCCGTTTTTTTTCTAAGTGTCTGATCGAGAGAAGGAAAAAGAGGTGATTTTTAGCCTCTCTCGATTTTGTACTTAGAAAAAATCCAAATTTTTTTTTTTTTTTTTCCGTTTTTTTTCTAAGTGTCTGATCGAGAGAAGGAAAAAGAGGTGATTTTTAGCCACTCTCGATTTTGTACTTAGAAAAAATCCAAATTTTTTTTTTTTTTTTTTCCGTTTTTTTTCTAAGTGTCTGATCGAGAAAAGGAAAAAGAGGTGATTTTTAGCCTCTCTCGATTTTGTACTTAGAAAAATTCCAATTTTTTTTTTTTTTTTTTCCGTTTTTTTTCTAAGTGTCTGATCGAGAGAAGGAAAAAGAGGTGATTTTTAGCCACTCTCGATTTTGTACTTAGAAAAAATCCATTTTTTTTTTTTTTTTTTTCCCGTTTTTTTTCTAAGTGTCTGATCGAGAAAAGGAAAAAGAGGTGATTTTTAGCCTCTCTCGATTTTGTACTTAGAAAAAATCCAATTTTTTTTTTTTTTTTTTTCCGTTTTTTTTCTAAGTGTCTGATCGAGAGAAGGAAAAAGAGGTGATTTTTAGCCACTCTCGATTTTGTACTTAGAAAAAATCCAAATTTTTTTTTTTTTTTTTCCGTTTTTTTTCTAAGTGTCTGATCGAGAGAAGGAAAAAGAGGTGATTTTTAGCCTCTCTCGATTTTGTACTTAGAAAAAATCCAATTTTTTTTTTTTTTTTTCTTTTTTTTTTCTAAGTGTCTGATCGAGAGAAGGAAAAAGAGGTGATTTTTAGCCACTCTCGATTTTGTACTTAGAAAAAATCCAAATTTTTTTTTTTTTTTTTTCCGTTTTTTTTCTAAGTGTCTGATCGAGAGAAGGAAAAAGAGGTGATTTTTAGCCACTCTCGATTTTGTACTTAGAAAAAATCCAAATTTTTTTTTTTTTTTTTTCCGTTTTTTTTCTAAGTGTCTGATCGAGAGAAGGAAAAAGAGGTGATTTTTAGCCTCTCTCGATTTTGTACTTAGAAAAAATCCAAATTTTTTTTTTTTTTTTTTCCGTTTTTTTTCTAAGTGTCTGATCGAGAGAAGGAAAAAGAGGTGATTTTTAGCCACTCTCGATTTTGTACTTAGAAAAACCCAAATTTTTTTTTTTTTTTTCCGTTTTTTTTCTAAGTGTCTGATCGAGAGAAGGAAAAAGAGGTGATTTTTAGCCTCTCTCGATTTTGTACTTAGAAAAAATCCAATTTTTTTTTTTTTTTTTACATTTTTTTTTCTAAGTGTCTGATCGAGAGAAGGAAAAAGAGGTGATTTTTAGCCACTCTCGATTTTGTACTTAGAAAAAATCCAAATTTTTTTTTTTTTTTTTTCCGTTTTTTTTCTAAGTGTCTGATCGAGAGAAGGAAAAAGAGGTGATTTTTAGCCACTCTCGATTTTGTACTTAGAAAAAATCCAAATTTTTTTTTTTTTTTTTTCCGTTTTTTTTCTAAGTGTCTGATCGAGAGA
Organism: Entelurus aequoreus; assembly: GCF_033978785.1. NCBI lineage: Eukaryota > Metazoa > Chordata > Actinopteri > Syngnathiformes > Syngnathidae > Entelurus > Entelurus aequoreus. The sequence goes on along the minus strand of NW_026908097.1, from coordinate 29,989 downwards.
AGGAAAAAGAGGTGATTTTTAGCCTCTCTCGATTTTGTACTTAGAAAAAATCCAATTTTTTTTTTTTTTTTCATTTTTTTTTCTAAGTGTCTGATCGAGAGAAGGAAAAAGAGGTGATTTTAGCCACTCTCGATTTTGTACTTAGAAAAAATCCAAATATTTTTTTTTTTTTTTTCCGTTTTTTTTCTAAGTGTCTGATCGAGAAAAGGAAAAAGAGGTGATTTTTAGCCTCTCTCGATTTTGTACTTAGAAAAAATCCAAATTTTTTTTTTTTTTTTTTCCGTTTTTTTTCTAAGTGTCTGATCGAGAGAAGGAAAAAGAGGTGATTTTTAGCCACTCTCGATTTTGTACTTAGAAAAAATCCAAATTTTTTTTTTTTTTTTCCCGTTTTTTTTTCTAAGTGTCTGATCGAGAGAAGGAAAAAGAAGTGATTTTTAGCCTCTCTCGATTTTGTACTTAGAAAAAATCCAATTTTTTTTATTTTTTTTCATTTTTTTTTCTAAGTGTCTGATCGAGAGAAGGAAAAAGAGGTGATTTTTAGCCACTCTCGATTTTGTACTTAGAAAAAATCCAAATTTTTTTTTTTTTTTTTCCGTTTTTTTTCTAAGTGTCTGATCGAGAGAAGGAAAAAGAGGTGATTTTTAGCCTCTCTCGATTTTGTACTTAGAAAAAATCCAATTTTTTTTTTTTTTTTTTCCGTTTTTTTTCTAAGTGTCTGATCGAGAGAAGGAAAAAGAGGTGATTTTTAGCCTCTCTCGATTTTGTACTTAGAAAAAATCCAAATTTTTTTTTTTTTTTTTTCCGTTTTTTTTCTAAGTGTCTGATCGAGAGAAGGAAAAAGAGGTGATTTTTAGCCACTCTCGATTTTGTACTTAGAAAAACCCAAATTTTTTTTTTTTTTTTTCCGTTTTTTTTCTAAGTGTCTGATCGAGAGAAGGAAAAAGAGGTGATTTTTAGCCTCTCTCGATTTTGTACTTAGAAAAAATCCAAATTTTTTTTTTTTTTTTTCCGTTTTTTTTCTAAGTGTCTGATCGAGAGAAGGAAAAAGAGGTGATTTTTAGCCTCTCTCGATTTTGTACTTAAAAAAATCCAATTTTTTTTTTTTTTTTTTTCCGTTTTTTTTCTAAGTGTCTGATAGAGAGAAGGAAAAAGAGGTGATTTTTAGCCTCTCTCGATTTTGTACTTAAAAAAAATCCAATTTTTTTTTTTTTTTTTTTCCGTTTTTTTTCTAAGTGTCTGATCGAGAGAAGGAAAAAGAGGTGATTTTTAGCCTCTCTCGATTTTGTACTTAGAAAAAATCCAATTTTTTTTTCTTTTTTTTTCCGTTTTTTTTCTAAGTGTCTGATCGAGAGAAGGAAAAAGAGGTGATTTTAGCCTCTCTCGATTTTGTACTTAGAAAAAATCCAAATTTTTTTTTTTTTTTCCGTTTTTTTTCTAAGTGTCTGATCGAGAGAAGGAAAAAGAGGTGATTTTTAGCCTCTCTCGATTTTGTACTTAGAAAAAATCCAATTTTTTTTTTTTTTTTTTCCGTTTTTTTTTCTAAGTGTCTGATCGAGAGAAGGAAAAAGAGGTGATTTTTAGCCACTCTCGATTTTGTACTTAGAAAAAATCCAAATTTTTTTTTTTTTTTTCCCGTTTTTTTTCTAAGTGTCTGATCGAGAAAAGGAAAAAGAGGTGATTTTTAGCCTCTCTCGATTTTGTACTTAGAAAAAATCCAAATTTTTTTTTTTTTTTTTTCCGTTTTTTTTCTAAGTGTCTGATCGAGAGAAGGAAAAAGAGGTGATTTTTAGCCTCTCTCGATTTTGTACTTAGAAAAAATCCAAATTTTTTTTTTTTTTTTTTCCGTTTTTTTTCTAAGTGTCTGATCGAGAGAAGGAAAAAGAGGTGATTTTTAGCCACTCTCGATTTTGTACTTAGAAAAAATCCAAATTTTTTTTTTTTTTTTTTCCGTTTTTTTTCTAAGTGTCTGATCGAGAAAAGGAAAAAGAGGTGATTTTTAGCCTCTCTCGATTTTGTACTTAGAAAAATTCCAATTTTTTTTTTTTTTTTTTCCGTTTTTTTTCTAAGTGTCTGATCGAGAGAAGGAAAAAGAGGTGATTTTTAGCCACTCTCGATTTTGTACTTAGAAAAAATCCATTTTTTTTTTTTTTTTTTTCCCGTTTTTTTTCTAAGTGTCTGATCGAGAAAAGGAAAAAGAGGTGATTTTTAGCCTCTCTCGATTTTGTACTTAGAAAAAATCCAATTTTTTTTTTTTTTTTTTTCCGTTTTTTTTCTAAGTGTCTGATCGAGAGAAGGAAAAAGAGGTGATTTTTAGCCACTCTCGATTTTGTACTTAGAAAAAATCCAAATTTTTTTTTTTTTTTTTCCGTTTTTTTTCTAAGTGTCTGATCGAGAGAAGGAAAAAGAGGTGATTTTTAGCCTCTCTCGATTTTGTACTTAGAAAAAATCCAATTTTTTTTTTTTTTTTTCTTTTTTTTTTCTAAGTGTCTGATCGAGAGAAGGAAAAAGAGGTGATTTTTAGCCACTCTCGATTTTGTACTTAGAAAAAATCCAAATTTTTTTTTTTTTTTTTTCCGTTTTTTTTCTAAGTGTCTGATCGAGAGAAGGAAAAAGAGGTGATTTTTAGCCACTCTCGATTTTGTACTTAGAAAAAATCCAAATTTTTTTTTTTTTTTTTTCCGTTTTTTTTCTAAGTGTCTGATCGAGAGAAGGAAAAAGAGGTGATTTTTAGCCTCTCTCGATTTTGTACTTAGAAAAAATCCAAATTTTTTTTTTTTTTTTTTCCGTTTTTTTTCTAAGTGTCTGATCGAGAGAAGGAAAAAGAGGTGATTTTTAGCCACTCTCGATTTTGTACTTAGAAAAACCCAAATTTTTTTTTTTTTTTTCCGTTTTTTTTCTAAGTGTCTGATCGAGAGAAGGAAAAAGAGGTGATTTTTAGCCTCTCTCGATTTTGTACTTAGAAAAAATCCAATTTTTTTTTTTTTTTTTACATTTTTTTTTCTAAGTGTCTGATCGAGAGAAGGAAAAAGAGGTGATTTTTAGCCACTCTCGATTTTGTACTTAGAAAAAATCCAAATTTTTTTTTTTTTTTTTTCCGTTTTTTTTCTAAGTGTCTGATCGAGAGAAGGAAAAAGAGGTGATTTTTAGCCACTCTCGATTTTGTACTTAGAAAAAATCCAAATTTTTTTTTTTTTTTTTTCCGTTTTTTTTCTAAGTGTCTGATCGAGAGAAGGAAAAAGAGGTGATTTTTAGCCTCTCTCGATTTTGTACTTAGAAAAAATCCAATTTTTTTTTTTTTTTTCATTTTTTTTTCTAAGTGTCTGATCGAGAGAAGGAAAAAGAGGTGATTTTAGCCACTCTCGATTTTGTACTTAGAAAAAATCCAAATATTTTTTTTTTTTTTTTCCGTTTTTTTTCTAAGTGTCTGATCGAGAAAAGGAAAAAGAGGTGATTTTTAGCCTCTCTCGATTTTGTACTTAGAAAAAATCCAAATTTTTTTTTTTTTTTTTTTCCGTTTTTTTTCTAAGTGTCTGATCGAGAGAAGGAAAAAGAGGTGATTTTTAGCCACTCTCGATTTTGTACTTAGAAAAAATCCAAATTTTTTTTTTTTTTTTTCCCGTTTTTTTTTCTAAGTGTCTGATCGAGAGAAGGAAAAAGAAGTGATTTTTAGCCTCTCTCGATTTTGTACTTAGAAAAAATCCAATTTTTTTTATTTTTTTTCATTTTTTTTTCTAAGTGTCTGATCGAGAGAAGGAAAAAGAGGTGATTTTTAGCCACTCTCGATTTTGTACTTAGAAAAAATCCAAATTTTTTTTTTTTTTTTTTCCGTTTTTTTTCTAAGTGTCTGATCGAGAGAAGGAAAAAGAGGTGATTTTTAGCCTCTCTCGATTTTGTACTTAGAAAAAATCCAATTTTTTTTTTTTTTTTTTCCGTTTTTTTTCTAAGTGTCTGATCGAGAGAAGGAAAAAGAGGTGATTTTTAGCCTCTCTCGATTTTGTACTTAGAAAAAATCCAAATTTTTTTTTTTTTTTTTTCCGTTTTTTTTCTAAGTGTCTGATCGAGAGAAGGAAAAAGAGGTGATTTTTAGCCACTCTCGATTTTGTACTTAGAAAAACCCAAATTTTTTTTTTTTTTTTTTCCGTTTTTTTTCTAAGTGTCTGATCGAGATAAGGAAAAAGAGGTGATTTTTAGCCTCTCTCGATTTTGTACTTAGAAAAAATCCAATTTTTTTTTTTTTTTTTTCATTTTTTTTTCTAAGTGTCTGATCGAGAGAAGGAAAAAGAGGTGATTTTTAGCCACTCTCGATTTTGTACTCAGAAAAAATCCAAATTTTTTTTTTTTTTTTTTCCGTTTTTTTTCTAGGTGTCTGATCGAGAGAAGGAAAAAGAGGTGATTTTTAGCCACTCTCGATTTTGTACTTAGAAAAAATCCAAATATATTTTTTTTTTTTTCCGTTTTTTTTCTAAGTGTCTGATCGAGAGAAGGAAAAAGAGGTGATTTTTAGCCTCTCTCGATTTTGTACTTAGAAAAAATCCAATTTTTTTTTTTTTTTTTTCATTTTTTTTTCTAAGTGTCTGATCGAGAGAAGGAAAAAGAGGTGATTTTTAGCCACTCTCGATTTTGTACTTAGAAAAAATCCAAATGTTTTTTTTTTTTTTTTCCGTTTTTTTTCTAAGTGTCTGATCGAGAGAAGGAAAAAGAGGTGATTTTTAGCCTCTCTCGATTTTGTACTTAGAAAAAATCCAATTTTTTTTTTTTTTTTTTCATTTTTTTTTCTAAGTGTCTGATCGAGAGAAGGAAAAAGAGGTGATTTTTAGCTTCTCTCGATTTTGTACTTAGAAAAAATCCAATTTTTTTTTTTTTTTTTCCGTTTTTTTTCTAAGTGTCTGATCGAGAGAAGGAAAAAGAGGTGATTTTTAGCCTCTCTCGATTTTGTACTTAGAAAAAATCCAATTTTTTTTTTTTTTTTTCCGTTTTTTTTCTAAGTGTCTGATCGAGAGAAGGAAAAAGAGGTGATTTTTAGCCTCTCTCGATTTTGTACTTAGAAAAAATCCAAATTTTTTTTTTTTTTTTTTCCGTTTTTTTTCTAAATGTCTGATCGAGAGAAGGAAAAAGAGGTGATTTTTAGCCTCTCTCGATTTTGTACTTAGAAAAAATCCAAATTTTTTTTTTTTTTTTTTCCGTTTTTTTTCTAAGTGGCTCATCGAGAGAAGGAAAAAGAGGTGATTTTTAGCCTCTCTCGATTTTGTACTTAGAAAAAATCCAATTTTTTTTTTTTTTTTTTCCGTTTTTTTTCTAAGTGTCTGATCGAGAGAAGGAAAAAGAGGTGATTTTTAGCCTCTCTCGATTTTGTACTTAGAAAAAATCCAAATTTTTTTTTTTTTTTTTTCCGTTTTTTTTCTAAGTGTCTGATCGAGAGAAGGAAAAAGAGGTGATTTTTAGCCTCTCTCGATTTTGTACTTAAAAAAATCCAATTTTTTTTTTTTTTTTTTTCCGTTTTTTTTCTAAGTGTCTGATAGAGAGAAGGAAAAAGAGGTGATTTTTAGCCTCTCTCGATTTTGTACTTAAAAAAAATCCAATTTTTTTTTTTTTTTTTTTCCGTTTTTTTTCTAAGTGTCTGATCGAGAGAAGGAAAAAGAGGTGATTTTTAGCCTCTCTCGATTTTGTACTTAGAAAAAATCCAATTTTTTTTTCTTTTTTTTTCCGTTTTTTTTCTAAGTGTCTGATCGAGAGAAGGAAAAAGAGGTGATTTTAGCCTCTCTCGATTTTGTACTTAGAAAAAATCCAAATTTTTTTTTTTTTTTCCGTTTTTTTTCTAAGTGTCTGATCGAGAGAAGGAAAAAGAGGTGATTTTTAGCCTCTCTCGATTTTGTACTTAGAAAAAATCCAATTTTTTTTTTTTTTTTTTCCGTTTTTTTTTCTAAGTGTCTGATCGAGAGAAGGAAAAAGAGGTGATTTTTAGCCACTCTCGATTTTGTACTTAGAAAAAATCCAAATTTTTTTTTTTTTTTTCCCGTTTTTTTTCTAAGTGTCTGATCGAGAAAAGGAAAAAGAGGTGATTTTTAGCCTCTCTCGATTTTGTACTTAGAAAAAATCCAAATTTTTTTTTTTTTTTTTTCCGTTTTTTTTCTAAGTGTCTGATCGAGAGAAGGAAAAAGAGGTGATTTTTAGCCTCTCTCGATTTTGTACTTAGAAAAAATCCAAATTTTTTTTTTTTTTTTTTCCGTTTTTTTTCTAAGTGTCTGATCGAGAGAAGGAAAAAGAGGTGATTTTTAGCCACTCTCGATTTTGTACTTAGAAAAAATCCAAATTTTTTTTTTTTTTTTTTCCGTTTTTTTTCTAAGTGTCTGATCGAGAAAAGGAAAAAGAGGTGATTTTTAGCCTCTCTCGATTTTGTACTTAGAAAAATTCCAATTTTTTTTTTTTTTTTTTCCGTTTTTTTTCTAAGTGTCTGATCGAGAGAAGGAAAAAGAGGTGATTTTTAGCCACTCTCGATTTTGTACTTAGAAAAAATCCATTTTTTTTTTTTTTTTTTTCCCGTTTTTTTTCTAAGTGTCTGATCGAGAAAAGGAAAAAGAGGTGATTTTTAGCCTCTCTCGATTTTGTACTTAGAAAAAATCCAATTTTTTTTTTTTTTTTTTTTCCGTTTTTTTTCTAAGTGTCTGATCGAGAGAAGGAAAAAGAGGTGATTTTTAGCCACTCTCGATTTTGTACTTAGAAAAAATCCAAATTTTTTTTTTTTTTTTTCCGTTTTTTTTCTAAGTGTCTGATCGAGAGAAGGAAAAAGAGGTGATTTTTAGCCTCTCTCGATTTTGTACTTAGAAAAAATCCAATTTTTTTTTTTTTTTTTCTTTTTTTTTTCTAAGTGTCTGATCGAGAGAAGGAAAAAGAGGTGATTTTTAGCCACTCTCGATTTTGTACTTAGAAAAAATCCAAATTTTTTTTTTTTTTTTTTCCGTTTTTTTTCTAAGTGTCTGATCGAGAGAAGGAAAAAGAGGTGATTTTTAGCCACTCTCGATTTTGTACTTAGAAAAAATCCAAATTTTTTTTTTTTTTTTTTCCGTTTTTTTTCTAAGTGTCTGATCGAGAGAAGGAAAAAGAGGTGATTTTTAGCCTCTCTCGATTTTGTACTTAGAAAAAATCCAAATTTTTTTTTTTTTTTTTTCCGTTTTTTTTCTAAGTGTCTGATCGAGAGAAGGAAAAAGAGGTGATTTTTAGCCACTCTCGATTTTGTACTTAGAAAAACCCAAATTTTTTTTTTTTTTTTCCGTTTTTTTTCTAAGTGTCTGATCGAGAGAAGGAAAAAGAGGTGATTTTTAGCCTCTCTCGATTTTGTACTTAGAAAAAATCCAATTTTTTTTTTTTTTTTTACATTTTTTTTTCTAAGTGTCTGATCGAGAGAAGGAAAAAGAGGTGATTTTTAGCCACTCTCGATTTTGTACTTAGAAAAAATCCAAATTTTTTTTTTTTTTTTTTCCGTTTTTTTTCTAAGTGTCTGATCGAGAGAAGGAAAAAGAGGTGATTTTTAGCCACTCTCGATTTTGTACTTAGAAAAAATCCAAATTTTTTTTTTTTTTTTTTCCGTTTTTTTTCTAAGTGTCTGATCGAGAGAAGGAAAAAGAGGTGATTTTTAGCCTCTCTCGATTTTGTACTTAGAAAAAATCCAATTTTTTTTTTTTTTTTCATTTTTTTTTCTAAGTGTCTGATCGAGAGAAGGAAAAAGAGGTGATTTTAGCCACTCTCGATTTTGTACTTAGAAAAAATCCAAATATTTTTTTTTTTTTTTTCCGTTTTTTTTCTAAGTGTCTGATCGAGAAAAGGAAAAAGAGGTGATTTTTAGCCTCTCTCGATTTTGTACTTAGAAAAAATCCAAATTTTTTTTTTTTTTTTTTTCCGTTTTTTTTCTAAGTGTCTGATCGAGAGAAGGAAAAAGAGGTGATTTTTAGCCACTCTCGATTTTGTACTTAGAAAAAATCCAAATTTTTTTTTTTTTTTTTCCCGTTTTTTTTTCTAAGTGTCTGATCGAGAGAAGGAAAAAGAAGTGATTTTTAGCCTCTCTCGATTTTGTACTTAGAAAAAATCCAATTTTTTTTATTTTTTTTCATTTTTTTTTCTAAGTGTCTGATCGAGAGAAGGAAAAAGAGGTGATTTTTAGCCACTCTCGATTTTGTACTTAGAAAAAATCCAAATTTTTTTTTTTTTTTTTTCCGTTTTTTTTCTAAGTGTCTGATCGAGAGAAGGAAAAAGAGGTGATTTTTAGCCTCTCTCGATTTTGTACTTAGAAAAAATCCAATTTTTTTTTTTTTTTTTTCCGTTTTTTTTCTAAGTGTCTGATCGAGAGAAGGAAAAAGAGGTGATTTTTAGCCTCTCTCGATTTTGTACTTAGAAAAAATCCAAATTTTTTTTTTTTTTTTTTCCGTTTTTTTTCTAAGTGTCTGATCGAGAGAAGGAAAAAGAGGTGATTTTTAGCCACTCTCGATTTTGTACTTAGAAAAACCCAAATTTTTTTTTTTTTTTTTTCCGTTTTTTTTCTAAGTGTCTGATCGAGATAAGGAAAAAGAGGTGATTTTTAGCCTCTCTCGATTTTGTACTTAGAAAAAATCCAATTTTTTTTTTTTTTTTTTTCCGTTTTTTTTCTAAGTGTCTGATCGAGAGAAGGAAAAAGAGGTGATTTTTAGCCTCTCTCGATTTTGTACTTAGAAAAAATCCAAATTTTTTTTTTTTTTTTTCCGTTTTTTTTCTAAGTGTCTGATCGAGAGAAGGAAAAAGAGGTGATTTCAAGCCACTCTCGATTTTGTACTTAGAAAAAATCCAAATTTTTTATTTTTTTTTTTCCGTTTTTTTTCTTAGTGTCTGATCGAAAGAAGGAAAAAGAAGTGATTTTTAGCCTCTCTCGATTTTGTACTTAGAAAAAATCCAATTTTTTTTTTTTTTTTTTTCCGTTTTTTTTCTAAGTGTCTGATCGAGAAAAGGAAAAAGAGGTGATTTTTAGCCTCTCTCGATTTTGTACTTAGAAAAAATCCAAATTTTTTTTTTTTTTTTTCCGTTTTTTTTCTAAGTGTCTGATCGAGAGAAGGAAAAAGAGGTGATTTTTAGCCACTCTCGATTTTGTACTTAGAAAAAATCCAAATTTTTTTTTTTTTTTTTTCCGTTTTTTTTTCTAAGTGTCTGATCGAGAGAAGGAAAAAGAGGTGATTTTTAGCCACTCTCGATTTTGTACTTAGAAAAAATCCAAATTTTTTTTTTTTTTTTTCCGTTTTTTTTCTAAGTGTCTGATCGAGAGAAGGAAAAAGAGGTGATTTTTAGCCTCTCTCGATTTTGTACTTAGAAAAAATCCAATTTTTTTTTTTTTTTTTTCTTTTTTTTTTCTAAGTGTCTGATCGAGAGAAGGAAAAAGAGGTGATTTTTAGCCACTTTCGATTTTGTACTTAGAAAAAATCCAAATTTTTTTTTTTTTTTTTTCCGTTTTTTTTCTAAGTGTCTGATTGAGAAAAGGAAAAAGAGGTGATTTTTAGCCTCTCTCGGTTTTGTACTTAGAAAAAATCCAATTTTTTTTTTTTTTTTTTTTCCGTTTTTTTTTCTAAGTGTCTGATCGAGAGAAGGAAAAAGAGGTGATTTTTAGCCTCTCTCGATTTTGTACTTAGAAAAAATCCAATTTTTTTTTTTTTTTTTCATTTTTTTTTCTAAGTGTCTGATCGAGAGAAGGAAAAAGAGGTGATTTTTAGCCACTCTCGATTTTGTACTTAGAAAAAATCCAAATTTTTTTTTTTTCCGTTTTTTTTCTAAGTGTCTGATCGAGAGAAGGAAAAAGAGGTGATTTTTAGCCTCTCTCGATTTTGTACTTAGAAAAAATCCAATTTTTTTTTTTTTTTTTTCTTTTTTTTTTCTAAGTGTCTGATCGAGAGAAGGAAAAAGAGGTGATTTTTAGCCACTCTCGATTTTGTACTTAGAAAAAATCCAAATTTTTTTTTTTTTTTTTCCGTTTTTTTTCTAAGTGTCTGATCGAGAAAAGGAAAAAGAGGTGATTTTTAGCCTCTCTCGATTTTGTACTTAGAAAAAATCCAATTTTTTTTTTTTTTTTTTTTTCCGTTTTTTTTCTAAGTGTCTGATCGAGAGAAGGAAAAAGAGGTGATTTTTAACCACTCTCGATTTTGTACTTAGAAAAAATCCAAATTTTTTTTTTTTTTTTTTTCCGTTTTTTTTCTAAGTGTCTGATCGAGAGAAGGAAAAAGAGGTGATTTTTAGCCTCTCTCGATTTTGTACTTAGAAAAAATCCAATTTTTTTTTTTTTTTTTTCTTTTTTTTTTCTAAGTGTCTGATCGAGAGAAGGAAAAAGAGGTGATTTTTAGCCACTCTCGATTTTGTACTTAGAAAAAATCCAAATTTTTTTTTTTTTTTTTTTCCGTTTTTTTTCTAAGTGTCTGATCGAGAGAAGGAAAAAGAGGTGATTTTTAGCCACTCTCGATTTTGTACTTAGAAAAAATCCAAATTTTTTTTTTTTTTTTTCCCGTTTTTTTTCTAAGTGTCTGATCGAGAGAAGGAAAAAGAGGTGATTTTTAGCCTCTCTCGATTTTGTACTTAGAAAAAATCCAAATTTTTTTTTTTCCGTTTTTTTTCTAAGTGTCTGATCGAGAGAAGGAAAAAGAGGTGATTTTTAGCCACTCTCGATTTTGTACTTAGAAAAACCCAAATTTTTTTTTTTTTTTTTCCGTTTTTTTTCTAAGTGTCTGATCGAGAGACGGAAAAAGAGGTGATTTTTAGCCTCTCTCGATTTTGTACTTAGAAAAAATCCAATTTTTTTTTTTTTTTTTTCATTTTTTTATCTAAGTGTCTGATCGAGAGAAGGAAAAAGAGGTGATTTTTAGCCACTCTCGATTTTGTACTTAGAAAAAATCCAAATTTTTTTTTTTTTTTTTTCCGTTTTTTTTTTTAGTGTCTGATCGAGAGAAGGAAAAAGAGGTGATTTTTAGCCACTCTCGATTTTGTACTTAGAAAAAATCCAAATTTTTTTTTTTTTTTTTTCCGTTTTTTTTCTAAGTGTCTGATCGAGAGAAGGAAAAAGAGGTGATTTCAAGCCACTCTCGATTTTGTACTTAGAAAAAATCCAAATTTTTTATTTTTTTTTTTTCTTTTTTTTTCTAAGTGTCTGATCGAGAGAAGGAAAAAGAGGTGATTTTTAGCCACTCTCGATTATGTACTTAGAAAAAATCCAAATTTTTTTTTTTTTTTCTTCCGTTTTTTTTCTAAGTGTCTGATCGAGAAAAGGAAAAAGAGGTGATTTTTAGCCTCTCTCGATTTTGTACTTAGAAAAAATTCAAATTTATTTTTTATTTTTTTCCGTTTTTTTTCTAAGTGTCTGATCGAGAGAAGGAAAAAGAGGTGATTTTTAGCCACTCTCGATTTTGTACTTAGAAAAAATCCAAATTTTTTTTTTTTTTTTTTCCGTTTTTTTTCTAAGTGTCTGATCGAGAAAAGGAAAAAGAGGTGATTTTTAGCCACTCTTGATTTTGTACTTAGAAAAAATCCAAATTATTATTATTTTTTTTCCTTTTTTTTTCTAAGTGTCTGATCGAGAGAAGGAAAAAGAGGTGATTTTTAGCCTCTCTCGATTTTGTACTTAGAAAAAATCCAAATTTTTTTTTTTTTTTTTTCCGTTTTTTTTCTAAGTGTCTGATCGAGAGAAGGAAAAAGAGGTGATTTTTAGCCACTCTCGATTTTGTACTTAGAAAAAATCTAAATTTTTTTTTTTTTTTTTCCGTTTTTTTTCTAAGTGTCTGATCGAGAGAAGGAAAAAGAGGTGATTTTTAGCCACTCTCGATTTTGTACTTAGAAAAAATCCAAATTTTATTTTTTTTTTTTTCCGTTTTTTTTCTAAGTGTCTGATCGAGAAAAGGAAAAAGAGGTGATTTTTAGCCTCTCTCGATTTTGTACTTAGAAAAAATCCAAATTTTTTTTTTTTTTTTTCCGTTTTTTTTCTAAGTGTCTGATCGAGAGAAGGAAAAAGAAGTGATTTTTAGCCTCTCTCGATTTTGTACTTAGAAAAAATCCAATTTTTTTTTTTTTTTTTTCATTTTTTTTTCTAAGTGTCTGATCGAGAGAAGGAAAAAGAGGTGATTTTTAGCCACTCTCGATTTTGTACTTAGAAAAAATCCAAATTTTTTTTTTTTTTTTTTCCGTTTTTTTTCTAAGTGTCTGATCGAGAGAAGGAAAAAGAGGTGATTTTTAGCCACTCTCGATTTTGTACTTAGAAAAAATCCAAATTTTTTTTTTTTTTTTTCCGTTTTTTTTCTAAGTGTCTGATCGAGAGAAGGAAAAAGAGGTGATTTTTAGCCTCTCTCGATTTTGTACTTAGAAAAAATCCAATTTTTTTTTTTTTTTTCCGTTTTTTTTCTAAGTGTCTGATCGAGAGAAGGAAAAAGAGGTGATTTTTAGCCTCTCTCGATTTTGTACTTAGAAAAAATCCAAATTTTTTTTTTTTTTTTTTCCGTTTTTTTTCTAAGTGTCTGATCGAGAGAAGGAAAAAGAGGTGATTTTTAGCCACTCTCGATTTTGTACTTAGAAAAACCCAAATTTTTTTTTTTTTTTTTTCATTTTTTTTTCTAAGTGTCTGATCGAGAGAAGGAAAAAGAGGTGATTTTTAGCCACTCTCGATTTTGTACTTAGAAAAAATCCAAATTTTTTTTTTTTTTTTTCCGTTTTTTTTCTAAGTGTCTGATCGAGAGAAGGAAAAAGAGGTGATTTTTAGCCACTCTCGATTTTGTACTTAGAAAAAATCCAAATTTTTTTTTTTTTTTTTTCCGTTTTTTTTCTAAGTGTCTGATCGAGAGAAGGAAAAAGAGGTGATTTTTAGCCTCTCTCGATTTTGTACTTAGAAAAAATCCAAATTTATTTATTTTTTTTTTCCTTTTTTTTTCTAAGTGTCTGATCGAGAGAAGGAAAAAGAGGTGATTTTTAGCCACTCTCGATTTTGTACTTAGAAAAAATCCAAATTTTTTTTTTTTTTTTTTCCGTTTTTTTTTTTAGTGTCTGATCGAGAGAAGGAAAAAGAGGTGATTTTTAGCCACTCTCGATTATGTACTTAGAAAAAATCCAAATTTTTTTTTTTTTTTCTTCCGTTTTTTTTCTAAGTGTCTGATCGAGAAAAGGAAAAAGAGGTGATTTTTAGCCTCTCTCGATTTTGTACTTAGAAAAAATCCAAATTTATTTTTTATTTTTTTCCGTTTTTTTTCTAAGTGTCTGATCGAGAGAAGGAAAAAGAGGTGATTTTTAGCCACTCTCGATTTTGTACTTAGAAAAAATCCAAATTTTTTATTTTTTTTTTTCCGTTTTTTTTCTAAGTGTCTGATCGAGAGAAGGAAAAAGAGGTGATTTCAAGCCACTCTCGATTTTGTACTTAGAAAAAATCCAAATTTTTTATTTTTTTTTTTCCGTTTTTTTTCTTAGTGTCTGATCGAAAGAAGGAAAAAGAAGTGATTTTTAGCCTCTCTCGATTTTGTACTTAGAAAAAATCCAAATTTTTATTTTTTTTTTTTCCGTTTTTTTTCTAAGTGTCTGATCGAGAAAAGGAAAAAGAGGTGATTTTTAGCCTCTCTCGATTTTGTACTTAGAAAAAATCCAAATTTTTTTTTTTTTTTTTCCGTTTTTTTTCTAAGTGTCTGATCGAGAGAAGGAAAAAGAGGTGATTTTTAGCCACTCTCGATTTTGTACTTAGAAAAAATCCAAATTTTTTTTTTTTTTTTTCCCGTTTTTTTTCTAAGTGTCTGATCGAGAGAAGGAAAAAGAGGTGATTTTTAGCCACTCTCGATTTTGTACTTAGAAAAAATCCAAATTTTTTTTTTTTTTTTTCCGTTTTTTTTCTAAGTGTCTGATCGAGAGAAGGAAAAAGAGGTGATTTTTAGCCTCTCTCGATTTTGTACTTAGAAAAAATCCAATTTTTTTTTTTTTTTTCTTTTTTTTTTCTAAGTGTCTGATCGAGAGAAGGAAAAAGAGGTGATTTTTAGCCACTTTCGATTTTGTACTTAGAAAAAATCCAAATTTTTTTTTTTTTTTTTCCGTTTTTTTTCTAAGTGTCTGATTGAGAAAAGGAAAAAGAGGTGATTTTTAGCCTCTCTCGATTTTGTACTTAGAAAAAATCCAATTTTTTTTTTTTTTTTTTTCCGTTTTTTTTCTAAGTGTCTGATCGAGAGAAGGAAAAAGAGGTGATTTTTAGCCACTCTCGATTTTGTACTTAGAAAAAATCCAATTTTTTTTTTTTTTTTTTTCCGTTTTTTTTCTAAGTGTCTGATCGAGAGAAGGAAAAAGAGGTGATTTTTAGCCTCTCTCGATTTTGTACTTAGAAAAAATCCAATTTTTTTTTTTTTTTTTTCATTTTTTTTTCTAAGTGTCTGATCGAGAGAAGGAAAAAGAGGTGATTTTTAGCCACTCTCGATTTTGTACTTAGAAAAAATCCAAATTTTTTTTTTTTCCGTTTTTTTTCTAAGTGTCTGATCGAGAGAAGGAAAAAGAGGTGATTTTTAGCCTCTCTCGATTTTGTACTTAGAAAAAATCCAATTTTTTTTTTTTTTTTTTCTTTTTTTTTTCTAAGTGTCTGATCGAGAGAAGGAAAAAGAGGTGATTTTTAGCCACTCTCGATTTTGTACTTAGAAAAAATCCAAATTTTTTTTTTTTTTTTTTCCGTTTTTTTTCTAAGTGTCTGATCGAGAAAAGGAAAAAGAGGTGATTTTTAGCCTCTCTCGATTTTGTACTTAGAAAAAATCCAAATTTTTTTTTTTTTTTTTTTCCGTTTTTTTTCTAAGTGTCTGATCGAGAGAAGGAAAAAGAGGTGATTTTTAGCCACTCTCGATTTTGTACTTAGAAAAAATCCAAATTTTTTTTTTTTTTTTTTCCGTTTTTTTTCTAAGTGTCTGATCGAGAGAAGGAAAAAGAGGTGATTTTTAGCCTCTCTCGATTTTGTACTTAGAAAAAATCCAATTTTTTTTTTTTTTTTTTCTTTTTTTTTTCTAAGTGTCTGATCGAGAGAAGGAAAAAGAGGTGATTTTTAGCCACTCTCGATTTTGTACTTAGAAAAAATCCAAATTTTTTTTTTTTTTTTTTCCGTTTTTTTTCTAAGTGTCTGATCGAGAGAAGGAAAAAGAGGTGATTTTTAGCCACTCTCGATTTTGTACTTAGAAAAAATCCAAATTTTTTTTTTTTTTTTTCCCGTTTTTTTTCTAAGTGTCTGATCGAGAGAAGGAAAAAGAGGTGATTTTTAGCCTCTCTCGATTTTGTACTTAGAAAAAATCCAAATTTTTTTTTTTTTTTTTTCCGTTTTTTTTCTAAGTGTCTGATCGAGAGAAGGAAAAAGAGGTGATTTTTAGCCACTCTCGATTTTGTACTTAGAAAAACCCAAATTTTTTTTTTTTTTTTTCCGTTTTTTTTCTAAGTGTCTGATCGAGAGACGGAAAAAGAGGTGATTTTTAGCCTCTCTCGATTTTGTACTTAGAAAAAATCCAATTTTTTTTTTTTTTTTTTCATTTTTTTTTCTAAGTGTCTGATCGAGAGAAGGAAAAAGAGGTGATTTTTAGCCACTCTCGATTTTGTACTTAGAAAAAATCCAAATTTTTTTTTTTTTTTTTTCCGTTTTTTTTCTAAGTGTCTGATCGAGAGAAGGAAAAAGAGGTGATTTTTAGCCACTCTCGATTTTGTACTTAGAAAAAATCCAAATTTTTTTTTTTTTTTTTTCCGTTTTTTTTCTAAGTGTCTGATCGAGAGAAGGAAAAAGGTGATTTTTAGCCTCTCTCGATTTTGTACTTAGAAAAAATCCAATTTTTTTTTTTTTTTTCATTTTTTTTTCTAAGTGTCTGATCGAGAGAAGGAAAAAGAGGTGATTTTAGCCACTCTCGATTTTGTACTTAGAAAAAATCCAAATTTTTTTTTTTTTTTTTTCCGTTTTTTTTCTAAGTGTCTGATCGAGAGAAGGAAAAAGAGGTGATTTTTAGCCACTCTCGATTTTGTACTTAGAAAAAATCCAAATTTTTTTTTTTTTTTTTTCCGTTTTTTTTCTAAGTGTCTGATCGAGAAAAGGAAAAAGAGGTGATTTTTAGCCTCTCTCGATTTTGTACTTAGAAAAAATCCAATTTTTTTTTTTTTTTTTCTTTTTTTTTTCTAAGTGTCTGATCGAGAGAAGGAAAAAGAGGTGATTTTTAGCCACTTTCGATTTTGTACTTAGAAAAAATCCAAATTTTTTTTTTTTTTTTTTCCGTTTTTTTTCTAAGTGTCTGATTGAGAAAAGGAAAAAGAGGTGATTTTTAGCCTCTCTCGATTTTGTACTTAGAAAAAATCCAATTTTTTTTTTTTTTTTTTTCCGTTTTTTTTCTAAGTGTCTGATCGAGAGAAGGAAAAAGAGGTGATTTTTAGCCACTCTCGATTTTGTACTTAGAAAAAATCCAATTTTTTTTTTTTTTTTTTTCCGTTTTTTTTCTAAGTGTCTGATCGAGAGAAGGAAAAAGAGGTGATTTTTAGCCTCTCTCGATTTTGTACTTAGAAAAAATCCAATTTTTTTTTTTTTTTTTCATTTTTTTTTCTAAGTGTCTGATCGAGAGAAGGAAAAAGAGGTGATTTTTAGCCACTCTCGATTTTGTACTTAGAAAAAATCCAAATTTTTTTTTTTTCCGTTTTTTTTCTAAGTGTCTGATCGAGAGAAGGAAAAAGAGGTGATTTTTAGCCTCTCTCGATTTTGTACTTAGAAAAAATCCAATTTTTTTTTTTTTTTTTTCTTTTTTTTTTCTAAGTGTCTGATCGAGAGAAGGAAAAAGAGGTGATTTTTAGCCACTCTCGATTTTGTACTTAGAAAAAATCCAAATTTTTTTTTTTTTTTTTTCCGTTTTTTTTCTAAGTGTCTGATCGAGAAAAGGAAAAAGAGGTGATTTTTAGCCTCTCTCGATTTTGTACTTAGAAAAAATCCAATTTTTTTTTTTTTTTTTTTTCCGTTTTTTTTCTAAGTGTCTGATCGAGAGAAGGAAAAAGAGGTGATTTTTAGCCACTCTCGATTTTGTACTTAGAAAAAATCCAAATTTTTTTTTTTTTTTTTTCCGTTTTTTTTCTAAGTGTCTGATCGAGAGAAGGAAAAAGAGGTGATTTTTAGCCTCTCTCGATTTTGTACTTAGAAAAAATCCAATTTTTTTTTTTTTTTTTTCTTTTTTTTTTCTAAGTGTCTGATCGAGAGAAGGAAAAAGAGGTGATTTTTAGCCACTCTCGATTTTGTACTTAGAAAAAATCCAAATTTTTTTTTTTTTTTTTTCCGTTTTTTTTCTAAGTGTCTGATCGAGAGAAGGAAAAAGAGGTGATTTTTAGCCACTCTCGATTTTGTACTTAGAAAAAATCCAAATTTTTTTTTTTTTTTTTCCCGTTTTTTTTCTAAGTGTCTGATCGAGAGAAGGAAAAAGAGGTGATTTTTAGCCTCTCTCGATTTTGTACTTAGAAAAAATCCAAATTTTTTTTTTTTTTTTTTCCGTTTTTTTTCTAAGTGTCTGATCGAGAGAAGGAAAAAGAGGTGATTTTTAGCCACTCTCGATTTTGTACTTAGAAAAACCCAAATTTTTTTTTTTTTTTTTCCGTTTTTTTTCTAAGTGTCTGATCGAGAGACGGAAAAAGAGGTGATTTTTAGCCTCTCTCGATTTTGTACTTAGAAAAAATCCAATTTTTTTTTTTTTTTTTTCATTTTTTTTTCTAAGTGTCTGATCGAGAGAAGGAAAAAGAGGTGATTTTTAGCCACTCTCGATTTTGTACTTAGAAAAAATCCAAATTTTTTTTTTTTTTTTTTCCGTTTTTTTTCTAAGTGTCTGATCGAGAGAAGGAAAAAGAGGTGATTTTTAGCCACTCTCGATTTTGTACTTAGAAAAAATCCAAATTTTTTTTTTTTTTTTTTCCGTTTTTTTTCTAAGTGTCTGATCGAGAGAAGGAAAAAGGTGATTTTTAGCCTCTCTCGATTTTGTACTTAGAAAAAATCCAATTTTTTTTTTTTTTTTTCATTTTTTTTTCTAAGTGTCTGATCGAGAGAAGGAAAAAGAGGTGATTTTAGCCACTCTCGATTTTGTACTTAGAAAAAATCCAAATTTTTTTTTTTTTTTTTTCCGTTTTTTTTCTAAGTGTCTGATCGAGAGAAGGAAAAAGAGGTGATTTTTAGCCACTCTCGATTTTGTACTTAGAAAAAATCCAATTTTTTTTTTTTTTTTTTTCCGTTTTTTTTCTAAGTGTCTGATCGAGAAAAGGAAAAAGAGGTGATTTTTAGCCTCTCTCGATTTTGTACTTAGAAAAAATCCAAATTATTATTTTTTTTTTTTCCGTTTTTTTTCTAAGTGTCTGATCGAGAGAAGGAAAAAGAGGTGATTTTTAGCCACTCTCGATTTTGTACTTAGAAAAAATCCAAATTTTTTTTTTTTTTTTTTCCGTTTTTTTTCTAAGTGTCTGATCGAGAGAAGGAAAAAGAGGTGATTTTAAGCCACTCTCGATTTTGTACTTAGAAAAAATCCAAATTTTTTATTTTTTTTTTTCCGTTTTTTTTCTAAGTGTCTGATCGAGAGAAGGAAAAAGAGGTGATTTTTAGCCTCTCTCGATTTTGTACTTAGAAAAAATCCAATTTTTTTTTTTTTTTTTTTCCGTTTTTTTTCTAAGTGTCTGATCGAGAAAAGGAAAAAGAGGTGATTTTTAGCCTCTCTCGATTTTGTACTTAGAAAAAATCCAAATTATTATTTTTTTTTTTCCTTTTTTTTTCTAAGTGTCTGATCGAGAGAAGGAAAAAGAGGTGATTTTTAGCCTCTCTCGATTTTGTACTTAGAAAAAATCCAATTTTTTTTTTTTTTTTTTTCCGTTTTTTTTCTAAGTGTCTGATCGAGAGAAGGAAAAAGAGGTGATTTTTAGCCACTCTCGATTTTGTACTTAGAAAAAATCCAAATTTTTTTTTTTTTTTTTCCTTTTTTTTTCTAAGTGTCTGATCGAGAGAAGGAAAAAGAGGTGATTTTTAGCCACTCTCGATTTTGTACTTAGAAAAAATCCAAATTTTTTTTTTTTTTCCGTTTTTTTTCTAAGTGTCTGATCGAGAGAAGGAAAAAGAGGTGATTTTTAGCCACTCTCGATTTTGTACTTAGAAAAAATCCAATTTTTTTTTTTTTTTTTTTCCGTTTTTTTTCTAAGTGTCTGATCGAGAGAAGGAAAAAGAGGTGATTTTTAGCCTCTCTCGATTTTGTACTTAGAAAAAATCCAAATTTTTTTTTTTTTTTTTTCCGTTTTTTTTCTAAGTGTCTGATCGAGAGAAGGAAAAAGAGGTGATTTTTAGCCACTCTCGATTTTGTACTTAGAAAAAATCCAAATTTTTTTTTTTTTTTTTTTCCGTTTTTTTTCTAAGTGTCTGATCGAGAAAAGGAAAAAGAGGTGATTTTTAGCCTCTCTCGATTTTGTACTTAGAAAAAATCCAAATTTTTTTTTTTTTTTTTCCGTTTTTTTTCTAAGTGTCTGATCGAGAGAAGGAAAAAGAGGTGATTTTTAGCCACTCTCGATTTTGTACTTAGAAAAAATCCAAATTTTTTTTTTTTTTTTTTCCGTTTTTTTTCTAAGTGTCTGATCGAGAGAAGGAAAAAGAGGTGATTTTTAGCCACTCTCGATTTTGTACTTAGAAAAAATCCAATTTTTTTTTTTTTTTTTTTCCGTTTTTTTTCTAAGTGTCTGATCGAGAGAAGGAAAAAGAGGTGATTTTTAGCCTCTCTCGATTTTGTACTTAGAAAAAATCCAATTTTTTTTTTTTTTTTTTCTTTTTTTTTTCTAAGTGTCTGATCGAGAGAAGGAAAAAGAGGTGATTTTTAGCCACTTTCGATTTTGTACTTAGAAAAAATCCAAATTTTTTTTTTTTTTTTTTCCGTTTTTTTTCTAAGTGTCTGATTGAGAAAAGGAAAAAGAGGTGATTTTTAGCCTCTCTCGATTTTGTACTTAGAAAAAATCCAAATTTTTTTTTTTTTTTTTTTCCGTTTTTTTTCTAAGTGTCTGATCGAGAGAAGGAAAAAGAGGTGATTTTTAGCCACTCTCGATTTTGTACTTAGAAAAAATCCAATTTTTTTTTTTTTTTTTTTCCGTTTTATTTCTAAGTGTCTGATCGAGAGAAGGAAAAAGAGGTGATTTTTAGCCTCTCTCGATTTTGTACTTAGAAAAAATCCAATTTTTTTTTTTTTTTTTTCATTTTTTTTTCTAAGTGTCTGATCGAGAGAAGGAAAAAGAGGTGATTTTTAGCCACTCTCGATTTTGTACTTAGAAAAAATCCAAATTTTTTTTTTTTTTTTTTCCGTTTTTTTTCTAAGTGTCTGATCGAGAAAAGGAAAAAGAGGTGATTTTTAGCCTCTCTCGATTTTGTACTTAGAAAAAATCCAATTTTTTTTTTTTTTTTTTTTCCGTTTTTTTTCTAAGTGTCTGATCGAGAGAAGGAAAAAGAGGTGATTTTTAGCCACTCTCGATTTTGTACTTAGAAAAAATCCAAATTTTTTTTTTTTTTTTTTCCGTTTTTTTTCTAAGTGTCTGATCGAGAGAAGGAAAAAGAGGTGATTTTTAGCCTCTCTCGATTTTGTACTTAGAAAAAATACAATTTTTTTTTTTTTTTTTTCTTTTTTTTTTCTAAGTGTCTGATCGAGAGAAGGAAAAAGAGGTGATTTTTAGCCACTCTCGATTTTGTACTTATAAAAAATCCAAATTTTTTTTTTTTTTTTTCCGTTTTTTTTCTAAGTGTCTGATCGAGAGAAGGAAAAAGAGGTGATTTTTAGCCACTCTCGATTTTGTACTTAGAAAAAATCCAAATTTTTTTTTTTTTTTTTTCCGTTTTTTTTCTAAGTGTCTGATCGAGAAAAGGAAAAAGAGGTGATTTTTAGCCTCTCTCGATTTTGTACTTAGAAAAAATCCAAATTTTTTTTTTTTTTTTTTCCGTTTTTTTTCTAAGTGTCTGATCGAGAGAAGGAAAAAGAGGTGATTTTTAGCCACTCTCGATTTTGTACTTAGAAAAAATCCAAATTTTTTTTTTTTTTTTTTTCCGTTTTTTTTCTAAGTGTCTGATCGAGAGAAGGAAAAAGAGGTGATTTTAAGCCACTCTCGATTTTGTACTTAGAAAAAATCCAAATTTTTTATTTTTTTTTTTCCGTTTTTTTTCTAAGTGTCTGATCGAGAGAAGGAAAAAGAGGTGATTTTTAGCCTCTCTCGATTTTGTACTTAGAAAAAATCCAAATTTTTTTTTTTTTTTTTTCCGTTTTTTTTCTAAGTGTCTGATCGAGAAAAGGAAAAAGAGGTGATTTTTAGCCTCTCTCGATTTTGTACTTAGAAAAAAATCCAAATTATTATTATTTTTTTTCCTTTTTTTTTCTAAGTGTCTGATCGAGAGAAGGAAAAAGAGGTGATTTTTAGCCACTCTCGATTTTGTACTTAGAAAAAATCCAAATTTTATTTTTTTTTTTTTCCGTTTTTTTTCTAAGTGTCTGATCGAGAAAAGGAAAAAGAGGTGATTTTTAGCCTCTCTCGATTTTGTACTTAGAAAAAATCCAAATTTTTTTTTTTTTTTTTTCCGTTTTTTTTCTAAGTGTCTGATCGAGAGAAGGAAAAAGAGGTGATTTTTAGCCACTCTCGATTTTGTACTTAGAAAAACCCAAATTTTTTTTTTTTTTTTTCCGTTTTTTTTCTAAGTGTCTGATCGAGAGACGGAAAAAGAGGTGATTTTTAGCCTCTCTCGATTTTGTACTTAGAAAAAATCCAATTTTTTTTTTTTTTTTTTCATTTTTTTTTCTAAGTGTCTGATCGAGAGAAGGAAAAAGAGGTGATTTTTAGCCACTCTCGATTTTGTACTTAGAAAAAATCCAAATTTTTTTTTTTTTTTTTTCCGTTTTTTTTCTAAGTGTCTGATCGAGAGAAGGAAAAAGAGGTGATTTTTAGCCACTCTCGATTTTGTACTTAGAAAAAATCCAAATTTTTTTTTTTTTTTTTTCCGTTTTTTTTCTAAGTGTCTGATCGAGAGAAGGAAAAAGGTGATTTTTAGCCTCTCTCGATTTTGTACTTAGAAAAAATCCAATTTTTTTTTTTTTTTTTCATTTTTTTTTCTAAGTGTCTGATCGAGAGAAGGAAAAAGAGGTGATTTTAGCCACTCTCGATTTTGTACTTAGAAAAAATCCAAATTTTTTTTTTTTTTTTTTCCGTTTTTTTTCTAAGTGTCTGATCGAGAGAAGGAAAAAGAGGTGATTTTTAGCCACTCTCGATTTTGTACTTAGAAAAAATCCAAATTTTTTTTTTTTTTTTTTCCGTTTTTTTTCTAAGTGTCTGATCGAGAAAAGGAAAAAGAGGTGATTTTTAGCCTCTCTCGATTTTGTACTTAGAAAAAATCCAAATTATTATTTTTTTTTTTTCCGTTTTTTTTCTAAGTGTCTGATCGAGAGAAGGAAAAAGAGGTGATTTTTAGCCACTCTCGATTTTGTACTTAGAAAAAATCCAAATTTTTTTTTTTTTTTTTTCCGTTTTTTTTCTAAGTGTCTGATCGAGAGAAGGAAAAAGAGGTGATTTTAAGCCACTCTCGATTTTGTACTTAGAAAAAATCCAAATTTTTTATTTTTTTTTTTCCGTTTTTTTTCTAAGTGTCTGATCGAGAGAAGGAAAAAGAGGTGATTTTTAGCCTCTCTCGATTTTGTACTTAGAAAAAATCCAATTTTTTTTTTTTTTTTTTTCCGTTTTTTTTCTAAGTGTCTGATCGAGAAAAGGAAAAAGAGGTGATTTTTAGCCTCTCTCGATTTTGTACTTAGAAAAAATCCAAATTATTATTTTTTTTTTTCCTTTTTTTTTCTAAGTGTCTGATCGAGAGAAGGAAAAAGAGGTGATTTTTAGCCTCTCTCGATTTTGTACTTAGAAAAAATCCAAATTTTTTTTTTTTTTTTTTCCGTTTTTTTTCTAAGTGTCTGATCGAGAGAAGGAAAAAGAGGTGATTTTTAGCCACTCTCGATTTTGTACTTAGAAAAAATCCAAATTTTTTTTTTTTTTTTTCCTTTTTTTTTCTAAGTGTCTGATCGAGAGAAGGAAAAAGAGGTGATTTTTAGCCACTCTCGATTTTGTACTTAGAAAAAATCCAAATTTTTTTTTTTTTCCGTTTTTTTTCTAAGTGTCTGATCGAGAGAAGGAAAAAGAGGTGATTTTTAGCCACTCTCGATTTTGTACTTAGAAAAAATCCAATTTTTTTTTTTTTTTTTTTCCGTTTTTTTTCTAAGTGTCTGATCGAGAGAAGGAAAAAGAGGTGATTTTTAGCCTCTCTCGATTTTGTACTTAGAAAAAATCCAAATTTTTTTTTTTTTTTTTTCCGTTTTTTTTCTAAGTGTCTGATCGAGAGAAGGAAAAAGAGGTGATTTTTAGCCACTCTCGATTTTGTACTTAGAAAAAATCCAAATTTTTTTTTTTTTTTTTTTCCGTTTTTTTTCTAAGTGTCTGATCGAGAAAAGGAAAAAGAGGTGATTTTTAGCCTCTCTCGATTTTGTACTTAGAAAAAATCCAAATTTTTTTTTTTTTTTTTCCGTTTTTTTTCTAAGTGTCTGATCGAGAGAAGGAAAAAGAGGTGATTTTTAGCCACTCTCGATTTTGTACTTAGAAAAAATCCAAATTTTTTTTTTTTTTTTTTCCGTTTTTTTTCTAAGTGTCTGATCGAGAGAAGGAAAAAGAGGTGATTTTTAGCCACTCTCGATTTTGTACTTAGAAAAAATCCAATTTTTTTTTTTTTTTTTTTCCGTTTTTTTTCTAAGTGTCTGATCGAGAGAAGGAAAAAGAGGTGATTTTTAGCCTCTCTCGATTTTGTACTTAGAAAAAATCCAATTTTTTTTTTTTTTTTTTCTTTTTTTTTTCTAAGTGTCTGATCGAGAGAAGGAAAAAGAGGTGATTTTTA
The DNA here is from genome assembly GCF_033978785.1 of Entelurus aequoreus. Classification (NCBI taxonomy): domain Eukaryota; kingdom Metazoa; phylum Chordata; class Actinopteri; order Syngnathiformes; family Syngnathidae; genus Entelurus; species Entelurus aequoreus. The sequence goes on along the minus strand of NW_026908097.1, from coordinate 6,075 downwards.
GCCACTTTCGATTTTGTACTTAGAAAAAATCCAAATTTTTTTTTTTTTTTTTTCCGTTTTTTTTCTAAGTGTCTGATTGAGAAAAGGAAAAAGAGGTGATTTTTAGCCTCTCTCGATTTTGTACTTAGAAAAAATCCAAATTTTTTTTTTTTTTTTTTTCCGTTTTTTTTCTAAGTGTCTGATCGAGAGAAGGAAAAAGAGGTGATTTTTAGCCACTCTCGATTTTGTACTTAGAAAAAATCCAATTTTTTTTTTTTTTTTTTTCCGTTTTATTTCTAAGTGTCTGATCGAGAGAAGGAAAAAGAGGTGATTTTTAGCCTCTCTCGATTTTGTACTTAGAAAAAATCCAATTTTTTTTTTTTTTTTTTCATTTTTTTTTCTAAGTGTCTGATCGAGAGAAGGAAAAAGAGGTGATTTTTAGCCACTCTCGATTTTGTACTTAGAAAAAATCCAAATTTTTTTTTTTTTTTTTTCCGTTTTTTTTCTAAGTGTCTGATCGAGAAAAGGAAAAAGAGGTGATTTTTAGCCTCTCTCGATTTTGTACTTAGAAAAAATCCAATTTTTTTTTTTTTTTTTTTTCCGTTTTTTTTCTAAGTGTCTGATCGAGAGAAGGAAAAAGAGGTGATTTTTAGCCACTCTCGATTTTGTACTTAGAAAAAATCCAAATTTTTTTTTTTTTTTTTTCCGTTTTTTTTCTAAGTGTCTGATCGAGAGAAGGAAAAAGAGGTGATTTTTAGCCTCTCTCGATTTTGTACTTAGAAAAAATACAATTTTTTTTTTTTTTTTTTCTTTTTTTTTTCTAAGTGTCTGATCGAGAGAAGGAAAAAGAGGTGATTTTTAGCCACTCTCGATTTTGTACTTATAAAAAATCCAAATTTTTTTTTTTTTTTTTCCGTTTTTTTTCTAAGTGTCTGATCGAGAGAAGGAAAAAGAGGTGATTTTTAGCCACTCTCGATTTTGTACTTAGAAAAAATCCAAATTTTTTTTTTTTTTTTTTCCGTTTTTTTTCTAAGTGTCTGATCGAGAAAAGGAAAAAGAGGTGATTTTTAGCCTCTCTCGATTTTGTACTTAGAAAAAATCCAAATTTTTTTTTTTTTTTTTTCCGTTTTTTTTCTAAGTGTCTGATCGAGAGAAGGAAAAAGAGGTGATTTTTAGCCACTCTCGATTTTGTACTTAGAAAAAATCCAAATTTTTTTTTTTTTTTTTTCCGTTTTTTTTCTAAGTGTCTGATCGAGAGAAGGAAAAAGAGGTGATTTTAAGCCACTCTCGATTTTGTACTTAGAAAAAATCCAAATTTTTTATTTTTTTTTTTCCGTTTTTTTTCTAAGTGTCTGATCGAGAGAAGGAAAAAGAGGTGATTTTTAGCCTCTCTCGATTTTGTACTTAGAAAAAATCCAAATTTTTTTTTTTTTTTTTTCCGTTTTTTTTCTAAGTGTCTGATCGAGAAAAGGAAAAAGAGGTGATTTTTAGCCTCTCTCGATTTTGTACTTAGAAAAAAATCCAAATTATTATTATTTTTTTTCCTTTTTTTTTCTAAGTGTCTGATCGAGAGAAGGAAAAAGAGGTGATTTTTAGCCACTCTCGATTTTGTACTTAGAAAAAATCCAAATTTTATTTTTTTTTTTTTCCGTTTTTTTTCTAAGTGTCTGATCGAGAAAAGGAAAAAGAGGTGATTTTTAGCCTCTCTCGATTTTGTACTTAGAAAAAATCCAAATTTTTTTTTTTTTTTTTCCGTTTTTTTTCTAAGTGTCTGATCGAGAGAAGGAAAAAGAAGTGATTTTTAGCCTCTCTCGATTTTGTACTTAGAAAAAATCCAATTTTTTTTTTTTTTTTTTCATTTTTTTTTCTAAGTGTCTGATCGAGAGAAGGAAAAAGAGGTGATTTTTAGCCACTCTCGATTTTGTACTTAGAAAAAATCCAAATTTTTTTTTTTTTTTTTTCCGTTTTTTTTCTAAGTGTCTGATCGAGAGAAGGAAAAAGAGGTGATTTTTAGCCACTCTCGATTTTGTACTTAGAAAAAATCCAAATTTTTTTTTTTTTTTTTTCCGTTTTTTTTCTAAGTGTCTGATCGAGAGAAGGAAAAAGGTGATTTTTAGCCTCTCTCGATTTTGTACTTAGAAAAAATCCAATTTTTTTTTTTTTTTTTCATTTTTTTTTCTAAGTGTCTGATCGAGAGAAGGAAAAAGAGGTGATTTTAGCCACTCTCGATTTTGTACTTAGAAAAAATCCAAATTTTTTTTTTTTTTTTTTCCGTTTTTTTTCTAAGTGTCTGATCGAGAGAAGAAAAAAGAGGTGATTTTTAGCCACTCTCGATTTTGTACTTAGAAAAAATCCAAATTTTTTTTTTTTTTTTTTCCGTTTTTTTTCTAAGTGTCTGATCGAGAAAAGGAAAAAGAGGTGATTTTTAGCCTCTCTCGATTTTGTACTTAGAAAAAATCCAAATTATTATTTTTTTTTTTTCCGTTTTTTTTCTAAGTGTCTGATCGAGAGAAGGAAAAAGAGGTGATTTTTAGCCACTCTCGATTTTGTACTTAGAAAAAATCCAAATTTTTTTTTTTTTTTTTTCCGTTTTTTTTCTAAGTGTCTGATCGAGAGAAGGAAAAAGAGGTGATTTTAAGCCACTCTCGATTTTGTACTTAGAAAAAATCCAAATTTTTTATTTTTTTTTTTCCGTTTTTTTTCTAAGTGTCTGATCGAGAGAAGGAAAAAGAGGTGATTTTTAGCCTCTCTCGATTTTGTACTTAGAAAAAATCCAAATTTTTTTTTTTTTTTTTTCCGTTTTTTTTCTAAGTGTCTGATCGAGAAAAGGAAAAAGAGGTGATTTTTAGCCTCTCTCGATTTTGTACTTAGAAAAAATCCAAATTATTATTTTTTTTTTTCCTTTTTTTTTCTAAGTGTCTGATCGAGAGAAGGAAAAAGAGGTGATTTTTAGCCTCTCTCGATTTTGTACTTAGAAAAAATCCAAATTTTTTTTTTTTTTTTTCCGTTTTTTTTCTAAGTGTCTGATCGAGAGAAGGAAAAAGAGGTGATTTTTAGCCACTCTCGATTTTGTACTTAGAAAAAATCCAAATTTTTTTTTTTTTTTTTCCTTTTTTTTTCTAAGTGTCTGATCGAGAGAAGGAAAAAGAGGTGATTTTTAGCCACTCTCGATTTTGTACTTAGAAAAAATCCAAATTTTTTTTTTTTTTTCCGTTTTTTTTCTAAGTGTCTGATCGAGAGAAGGAAAAAGAGGTGATTTTTAGCCACTCTCGATTTTGTACTTAGAAAAAATCCAAATTTTTTTTTTTTTTTTTTCCGTTTTTTTTCTAAGTGTCTGATCGAGAGAAGGAAAAAGAGGTGATTTTTAGCCTCTCTCGATTTTGTACTTAGAAAAAATCCAAATTTTTTTTTTTTTTTTTCCGTTTTTTTTCTAAGTGTCTGATCGAGAGAAGGAAAAAGAGGTGATTTTTAGCCACTCTCGATTTTGTACTTAGAAAAAATCCAAATTTTTTTTTTTTTTTTTTTTCCGTTTTTTTTCTAAGTGTCTGATCGAGAAAAGGAAAAAGAGGTGATTTTTAGCCTCTCTCGATTTTGTACTTAGAAAAAATCCAAATTTTTTTTTTTTTTTTTCCGTTTTTTTTCTAAGTGTCTGATCGAGAGAAGGAAAAAGAGGTGATTTTTAGCCACTCTCGATTTTGTACTTAGAAAAAATCCAAATTTTTTTTTTTTTTTTTTCCGTTTTTTTTCTAAGTGTCTGATCGAGAGAAGGAAAAAGAGGTGATTTTTAGCCACTCTCGATTTTGTACTTAGAAAAAATCCACAATTTTTTTTTTTTTTTTTTTCCGTTTTTTTTCTAAGTGTCTGATCGAGAGAAGGAAAAAGAGGTGATTTTTAGCCTCTCTCGATTTTGTACTTAGAAAAAATCCAATTTTTTTTTTTTTTTTTTCTTTTTTTTTTCTAAGTGTCTGATCGAGAGAAGGGAAAAGAGGTGATTTTTAGCCACTTTCGATTTTGTACTTAGAAAAAATCCAAATTTTTTTTTTTTTTTTTTCCGTTTTTTTTCTAAGTGTCTGATTGAGAAAAGGAAAAAGAGGTGATTTTTAGCCTCTCTCGATTTTGTACTTAGAAAAAATCCAAATTTTTTTTTTTTTTTTTTTCCGTTTTTTTTCTAAGTGTCTGATCGAGAGAAGGAAAAAGAGGTGATTTTTAGCCACTCTCGATTTTGTACTTAGAAAAAATCCAATTTTTTTTTTTTTTTTTTTCCGTTTTATTTCTAAGTGTCTGATCGAGAGAAGGAAAAAGAGGTGATTTTTAGCCTCTCTCGATTTTGTACTTAGAAAAAATCCAATTTTTTTTTTTTTTTTTTCATTTTTTTTTCTAAGTGTCTGATCGAGAGAAGGAAAAAGAGGTGATTTTTAGCCACTCTCGATTTTGTACTTAGAAAAAATCCAAATTTTTTTTTTTTTTTTTTCCGTTTTTTTTCTAAGTGTCTGATCGAGAAAAGGAAAAAGAGGTGATTTTTAGCCTCTCTCGATTTTGTACTTAGAAAAAATCCAATTTTTTTTTTTTTTTTTTTTCCGTTTTTTTTCTAAGTGTCTGATCGAGAGAAGGAAAAAGAGGTGATTTTTAGCCACTCTCGATTTTGTACTTAGAAAAAATCCAAATTTTTTTTTTTTTTTTTTCTGTTTTTTTTCTAAGTGTCTGATCGAGAGAAGGAAAAAGAGGTGATTTTTAGCCTCTCTCGATTTTGTACTTAGAAAAAATACAATTTTTTTTTTTTTTTTTCTTTTTTTTTTCTAAGTGTCTGATCGAGAGAAGGAAAAAGAGGTGATTTTTAGCCACTCTCGATTTTGTACTTATAAAAAATCCAAATTTTTTTTTTTTTTTTTCCGTTTTTTTTCTAAGTGTCTGATCGAGAGAAGGAAAAAGAGGTGATTTTTAGCCACTCTCGATTTTGTACTTAGAAAAAATCCAAATTTTTTTTTTTTTTTTTTTCCGTTTTTTTTCTAAGTGTCTGATCGAGAAAAGGAAAAAGAGGTGATTTTTAGCCTCTCTCGATTTTGTACTTAGAAAAAATCCAAATTTTTTTTTTTTTTTTTTCCGTTTTTTTTCTAAGTGTCTGATCGAGAGAAGGAAAAAGAGGTGATTTTTAGCCACTCTCGATTTTGTACTTAGAAAAAATCCAAATTTTTTTTTTTTTTTTTTTCCGTTTTTTTTTCTAAGTGTCTGATCGAGAGAAGGAAAAAGAGGTGATTTTAAGCCACTCTCGATTTTGTACTTAGAAAAAATCCAAATTTTTTATTTTTTTTTTTTCCGTTTTTTTTCTAAGTGTCTGATCGAGAGAAGGAAAAAGAGGTGATTTTTAGCCTCTCTCGATTTTGTACTTAGAAAAAATCCAAATTTTTTTTTTTTTTTTTTCCGTTTTTTTTCTAAGTGTCTGATCGAGAAAAGGAAAAAGAGGTGATTTTTAGCCTCTCTCGATTTTGTACTTAGAAAAAAATCCAAATTATTATTATTTTTTTTCCTTTTTTTTTTCTAAGTGTCTGATCGAGAGAAGGAAAAAGAGGTGATTTTTAGCCACTCTCGATTTTGTACTTAGAAAAAATCCAAATTTTATTTTTTTTTTTTCCGTTTTTTTTCTAAGTGTCTGATCGAGAAAAGGAAAAAGAGGTGATTTTTAGCCTCTCTCGATTTTGTACTTAGAAAAAATCCAAATTTTTTTTTTTTTTTTTTCCGTTTTTTTTCTAAGTGTCTGATCGAGAGAAGGAAAAAGAAGTGATTTTTAGCCTCTCTCGATTTTGTACTTAGAAAAAATCCAATTTTTTTTTTTTTTTTTTCATTTTTTTTTCTAAGTGTCTGATCGAGAGAAGGAAAAAGAGGTGATTTTTAGCCACTCTCGATTTTGTACTTAGAAAAAATCCAAATTTTTTTTTTTTTTTTTTCCGTTTTTTTTCTAAGTGTCTGATCGAGAGAAGGAAAAAGAGGTGATTTTTAGCCACTCTCGATTTGTACTTAGAAAAAATCCAAATTTTTTTTTTTTTTTTTTCCGTTTTTTTTCTAAGTGTCTGATCGAGAGAAGGAAAAAGAGGTGATTTT